>NW_023270418.1:7688455-7732168 GCF_011800145.1 Mirounga leonina
TTCCTTCCTTCCTTCCTTCCTTCCTTCCTTCCTTCCTTCCTTCCTTCCTTCCTTCCTTCCTTCCTTCCTTTGTGGGCTGTCTACCATAAGCTAGACACTGTTCTAGGCACCGGACAGATAAAGAAACTGAGGTTGAGTGGCAATGGACAATGAGAACCAAGGTGTCTGGCCACCGTCATTAAGCATTTGAGCAGCAGGGAGTTCTAGGCTCAGCGGAGTGGGCAGTACAGAGGTGAATGGTACTCCTGCTCTCAAGGAATTTGTGGTCTTATGTGGAAATCTTATAGATAAGTCATATACACACAGAACCAGTAATTGTGATAAGTACCAAAATGCGAAGGAAATAACCGCAGGAGATGCAAACATGGTCATTGCCCCTGAAATGGTCAAGGATGGGGCGTGTGCTGAGAGATCAAGTTAAGAAGAGGACCGAGAATCGATTTGACAAGATGAAAGTCTTTGCTGAGCTCAACAAGAACAGGTTCAAAATAAAAATGGATCTTCTCTGGGTGAATTCAGATTGGGATGGTACTGGGTTCTGTTAGCAGTGGTGGGAGAAGGCTGCAGCCAGTTTAGTATGCCCTTTACACAAATTCATATGTTGAAATTTAAGCCCCGGTGCGGGGATTTTTGGAGGTGAAGTCTTTGAGAGGTGCTTAGGTCACGAGGTTGGAGCCCTCATGAAAGAATTAGTTCCTTTAAATTTTTTTGTCTTTAAAGATTTTATTTATTTATTTGTGTGTGTGAGAGAGAGAGAGCGCACAGGAAGGGAGAGTGGCAGGCAGAGGGAGAAACAGGCTCCCCGCTGAGCAGGGAGCCCTACATGGGGCTCCATCCCAGGACCCTGGGATCATGACCTGAGCTGAAGGCAGATGCTTAACTGACTGTGCCACCCAGGCATCCTGGAATTAGTTCCTCTATAAAGCAGACCTCAGAGAGCTCCTTCATCCACTCTGCCATGTGACTCAGAGCAAGAAGAATGCTGTCTATAAACCAGGAAGTGGGTCCTCACCAGACACCAAGTCTGCTGGCACTTTGATTTTGGACTTCCCAGCCTCCAGAACTGTGAGAAATTTCTGTTATTCGTAAGCCACACAGTCTATGGCATTTTATTACAGCAGCTCGAATGGACTAAGCCAGCCCCCAAAGCCCCTTTCCAGCGATGTGACTAGTCGGTGAATGGTCTTCCACAGAGCCTCTCTCTGAGCTGGGCAACACATGTCTTGTACCATGATATCAAAAGTATTTCCTGACATCCCACATTTCTCATGGTCGGGTTTCATGCGTGTGTTTCCTGAGACTGTAAACCCCAAAGGGCCAGAATACAACATTTTGCTCCCTTGTTTTCAATGCACTCAATGAGCTTTCAGCCAACACACTTAAGTTTTCCTATTACTGATATTATCGCACGTAGAGAGGCAGTAAGGCATAGTGGTTTAGCCTCAGGAGCCAGATTGCTCGGCTTCAAATAACCAGCTCTCCCCTTTCACACTGTTTGAATTTCTGCAAGCTCCTGAAATTCTCTGAGTCTCCCTTTCCTCATCTATGTTGTGGGGATAATGATCTTACCATCCCAGTGGGTTTTGTTTTGAGGACTAAAGTTCATATGTGTAAAACCTGAGAATAGTTCCTGGCATATAGGCAATGCTAAGTGTATAGTTATTATTTATCCTTAGATCACCTGCATTCAAGTATATTAGTTATTATTTATCCTGAGATCACCTGTATTCAATTAGCAGATCTCATTGGTTCCTGGATGGCACTGATCTAAGACACACTGTGATTTTTTTTTTTTTTGAGATTTTATTTATTTATTTGACAGAGAGAGAGAGACAGGGAGAGAGGGAACATAAGCAGGGGGAGTGGGAGAGGGAGAAGCAGGCCTCCCGCTGAGTGGAGAGCCCGATGCGGGGCTCGATCCCAGGACCCTGGGATCATGATCTGAGCTGAAGGCAGATGCTTAACCGACTGAGCCACCCAGGCACCCCAAGACACACTGTGATTTAAGAGTAACTTTCCAGAGAATAAGGAGGTGAAAGGTTTGGAGAGGCCATGGAGAGAAGAAACACTGTATCAGGTGTACATTGAATGTAAGTTGCTTCTCTGGAAATATTAAAATTAAATATTAAAATGAGAAAATGTGGATTTATAATTGAGGAAACATAAACATTCTAACAGTTTGTCTTCACCTTTTCCAGCTGGGGTACATTTGCAGCCAGGAGGCCAGCCTGGGATTATCAGGGGGCCTTTCAGAGAATAGGAGCACAGTCCCACACTTTTGGGAGGGAAGAGAGTAGAAATTTTTTTATTGAAGTATAATTTACATACAGACAAATGCCCAAATCTAATGTGTACAACAGAAGTCTATATTTAAAGTCATGTATGTTCCTGCCACAATATTTGAAACAAATCTGGGTCTGTATACAGTTGTATTGAAATTTGGAACAAATGTGTCTAGATATAACACTTATTATGAAAGAAACCTTAGCCAATATCAGAGCATTTTTAGGGGTTGGAGACAAGAGAACCAATTGAACAACTTACGATTTATTGATCACGTACTGAATAGCTCTTATGTGTTACACATTTCGCATGTGTTTTTTTTTCATTTAGGACCTGCCACAACCCTGTGAGTTATATAGCAACAGCCCCATTTTACAGATGAGGAAATTGATACTCAGTTCATAAAATTTGCCTCAAATTTACAGAATATTTTGTGCTTTTGATTTGAAACTACTTCAAATTACTGTGCTCTTTTCTTTCTACTTTAATCATAATTTATTTAAATTCAACTTATTGCTTATCTTAGAGACACACAATCTAGTTTTTCATGGCATATTAAGGCTGTCCTGGGTGCGAGGGAGGAAGTTAGAGCTGAAACCTAGGTGCCATTTTTTAATTGCTATGAACAATCTAGAATGAGTCCAAACAAAACTAGCTGGGAAGGAAAGTTATGTTTGATTTGTCTAATCTTTCTCAGACAAGGGATTAACCCAAGAAAGAATAAAATAAAAGAATAAAAGAATTAATAGAATAAAATGTTATGAAGATGCATAGTAGAAACTAGTGACTATTGGCTTAGACATAGGAGAGAGAGAGAGAGATTGAGAAATTGAAAGAGAGAGAGGGAATATGAGAATTGCTGTCCAGTGCTGGCCCTACAAGGTGGCAGAGTTCATGTCTGCCCAGGTGGTGTTGAGGAAATATTTCTTCTCCACCGCCATTCTTTCTTCTGTGGCTGAAAAGCTGTGGGGCCTTCATTAATTTGTCCCACCAGACTGTGAATACTCCTAGGAAGGGTAAACAGTGGAGCAGTTATTAATTAGCAGTCAGATCAGGTCCATGGAAGAAAACATCAGAGAAGACGGGGGAGGCCAATGAGATGGGAGAGTGAGATATTTATATTTATAGTAGGGTCAATAAAGGGTGGTGGGAATGACCAAGACTTCCTTCACTGTACCTTTTCAGAGCCCATGCTCCCCATGGGAGTCCACATCATCATTAGGGCTTCTGTCTTCTGGGGGCTGAACTTCTAGTTTGGTTTTCTAGGACATGCATCTCTCCTGTGACCTCTCAGTTTTGATAGTGTTCAGTAATACACCGTGTACAACACAGACACACGCAGACACACTCCAGCACACAGCCGTCCTTAATTAAGTTTATTTCGGTTCGAAGTTTTACAAAGGCACCTTCTGTTTGATTCTGTCATTTTGTCTCTTTCTGGAAGTCCAGAACTTCATTAGTGGGCAGCCCCAATGACTTGGCCCCGTTTAAATTCTGCTTTGTGGAAGGCATACTCGGGAAGGAAATTAGTAAAAATAATGGAAAGAGAGGAAGGAAGGAAGGAAGGGAAGAAGGGTTGGGTGCTTTAATCTTAGAGGCACCCATACCTTGGGTAGAGCCCGCACCTTGAGGGTCTGGAAGTGCCAGTAAGAGGCGGGGTGGGCTGGGCAGATAAAACTCTAGGTGAAAGCTAGGTCTGAAAAAAAAAAAAAAAGAAAGCTAGGTCTGAGATACACAGCCCAATGTGCTGAAAAAGTTTTCTTACTCTCACTCATTCATTCTTTCATGTAACGAATATTTGCAAGGTGCCTCCGTTGTATCAGGCCTTATGTTGAGGAGACAGTGGTCAACCACGCAATCTTTGCTTTCTAGGACGTCAGCCTCCTGAAGAGTCCAGAAAAGTAAGTGATAGGAAATGTGCAAGGAAGGGGCACCCTACCCATGCCCGAGATTTTATTTTAATGTTCACTTTACTTTTCCAGCTACTCATTTCCACGCCCCACCAGAGCAGACCAGGACTAATGTCAACAGCCTGGGGTAAAATTGTGTGGTGGCTGTATTGTCTACCTGTCTTACCCAGAAACTGTTCAGACCTCAGTGGTAAATTGGGAAGGTACTTGCTTCAGCAGTCAAGCACTGCAGAAATGCAGCTCTCTGGTATTGTTTTCAAAGCTCACATCACTGAAGAATGAACAATTAACTTGCTCTCTAGGAAATAAGGGAGGGTCTGTAGTGGGTTGAATAAGTAACCCCAGAAAAGATATGTCCAAGTTCCAACACCCAGAACCTGTGAAAGTGACCTTATTTGGAAAAAGTTCTTTGCATATGTAATTAAATTAAGGATCTTTGGATGCAAACATGTTGGATTTCGGTTGGGTCCTCTATCAAATGACTTGTGTCTTTATAAGAGAAAAGAGAGGGACATTTGAGACATAGACACACAGGGAGAAAGCCATGTGAATAAATGACACGGATTGGGGTAATACACCTACAAGACAAGGAATGCCAAGCCTTGTCCACAGTCGCCAGAAGCTAGGAGAGAGGCATGGGATGGATTCTCCCTCAGAGCTTCTACAGGAATCGACCCAGCTGACACCTTGACTTGAGATTCCTGACCTCCAGAACTGTAAGAGAATAAATTTCTGATGTTTTAAGCCATCAAGTGTTTGGTAATTTCTTATGGCTGCCTTAGGAAACGAATTAGAGGGTTAATGAGATTTTGCTGCAATCTCATCCCTGAATAGACAGGAGAGCAGGAATCAGGATTAAGGGGTCCCATAATCCCTAAGAGAATGACAGAATTGTCTTCCCCAGACTCTGAAAGAGGCAATTCTATGAGTCTCCATTTGTACCACATGATCTTATTACTCTTGGATTTTAGCATTTGGATGATATTTGGACCACAGACCCAGAAGACCTAGATGAGCTAATTAGCAAATCAATTTGCTATATGATACATAGATCAAGCATATACTAACCAAATCAGAGTTGAACACACAACAAGGCTTTTTGGAATTTTTTGATACTGGACATTTCAGAAAAGAACTAAAATAGTCATCATAACAAAAATTAAAACTTTTATTCAATTTCTTATATTTTTCATATATATCTGAATATGAGTCTCCAAAATGAGGTTATTCTCTTATTTTCCCAGCGAGAAAATCAGTAAGAAAACTTTGTTTACCAACACGAATAGATGAACTTCTGAGTATGTAGACGGAATAATCAAATGTATGCCTATTGTATCTAATTTAGTCATTCAGAAATATTCAAATATTGTAAATCACATATAGAATACTATATCCATTTAGAATTATACCTTTTCGGGGTGCCTGGGTGGCTCAGTCGGTTAAGTGTCCGACTCTTGATTTCAGCTCAGGTCATGATCTCAGGGTTGTGAGATTGAGCCCTGTATCCAGCTCTGCTCTGGGTGTGGAGCCTGCTTGGGATTCTCTCTCTTGCTCTCCCCCTCTTCTCTCCCTCTCCCTCTCTTAAAAAAAAAAAAGGCGCCTTTTCTTTCTCATGTATCACAAAAGAACTTTATTCAAACTCCTCAAAGTATTTTTGGCACCAATATCTTTGTTATTATTGCAGCCACTTTTTTGAGTCATTTAATCATTTAAGACTCAAAAAGTTTATTTCCAGAGAACATCATTTGTATTTCTGCATGAGTTGTTAGAGATAGAGAATTTATTGAATCCATGTGTGACAGGGTCACTGGGCATTTTATCTCCAACACACAAGAAGCCATTTCCATAACATCAGTATCCTTGAGTTTTTCTTATGTATATATTTGTAATTTCCTCAACATTGAGACTTATCCTGTTGCATATTAAAATGACCTTTAAAGAACTTGTTCACAACAATATTCAACATTTGGAATGAAGGGCTCATAATTATAATAATTAGTAAAACTGTGTTGAATTTGTCTCCTTTTTTACCAATTTTTCCAGATAACCTCAGTAATCATCCCAAGGCATCATTAATTAAGAAAGTTCTAGGGCTAATCTATCTCTCCCAAACAGTACTTTTTTGTTCAAAATGAAGTATTACAGAGTGTTCCAGAATATGAGATGTTTTGGAAGAACCTAAATATAAGGGGACTCCGTTTTTTCCTAAAGGATAGGTTTTTTTTTTTTTTTTTTTTTTTTGAGGGGGAGGGAACATTGCCAAATATGATACTTTATAAGATTTTATTATATAGCCCTGTCTTTATTTTGAATTACTCATGGGGGTGGGCAATATGATCTTTCCAGTATTTGGGGCTTCTAAATACCTTACTTTAATCCTGGTCCTATTCTAAGGTGGCAATGAGTCAGTTTCTTTCCCTTGAGAATGTGGACTAAGCCACACAGGGGTTGTTAGTTAGTGGTGGGCCCGGAGGTGTAAGTAAGGTCACTGGATCTTGAGGGCAGGTGGCCAAGTTGGGCCATGTGCAAGATGAGTAAGCAGAAGATTTACTGAGAGAAGCCAGTGAGTGGGGCCAAGTGGCAGTGAAGCAGAGAGGAGAAAGCACCTAATGTAGATCCTGAGATGAGCTGCAGTGATTGGTCCTCTATTTGTAGGCTCCAGGGTCATTTCCTGACCTTGGGGGTGTCCATGGAATTGCCTTCTCTTTTCATAATATATCTCCATTTCTCCAAATCAGCTTGAATGCAACTTAAATACCTTTTATTAAGATTCTCTCCAACTAAGCTTTCTTCTCTCTAAATGTCTCAATTTTTTTTCAAAATCTGACACGTGGGAACATTGGTTGTACCCCCTACTTCACAGAGTCAGTGGAAAGATCAGACAAGGTGGGATACGAGAGAGTATTTTGAAAATAGAATGCCTTATAAAATGTGTGTCAGAAATTAAATTGTCATGGTTTCTATAATTGTTCAAGCTCTTCCTCAAAGGATCGGCAGATTTGGGGAATGTTGTGGGAAGTCTCACCCACTCCCAGCAAGTGAGCTCCTGGGCTGCCTTCGCCTGCCCCACATCACAGGATTTGTTGTTCTCTATCATGCTTCACACACCACTCTAATGAGCTAAGGCCCACCCCTTTGGAAGACTCTGGATGAGGCAGAATTTCAGCAAGGGCATTCTGGGGCCCACTCAGGCTGGACTAGAGCCCAACAAGGACAAAGCTATTCCCCTTCTCAATGTTTCTTGGTTCCTGCCTCAGGTCCTTTTTCTTCTAGCAGGTCCAGGCTATTTTGTTGTTTGTTCTAGGAAGGCAGACCTCCCTAGAACAGACCTTCCCTGCAATCTTCTATCGACACTTACCTGACCTCAAGACCCTGCTTAGGGTTTGTACTCCAAGCAACATGACTGTACAATCCTAGGTAACAGGGTTGCTTTTTATTTACAAAGAACTTGCTTTTTTTTCCCCCTCTGATTGTAAAAGAACTTAGGAAATAAAAAGAAAAAAAATTACTTGTAGTTCAAAAACCATAAAGATAACCATTGCTACTGTTCTGCTATTTACTTCTATATTTTTATGAATATGTTTCTTTTTTTTCAATGTTTTTTCCAGGTTTTTTGAGATTTAGTGGTTATATAACATTGTGTAAGTTTAAGGTGTACATTATAGTGATTTTGTATCTGTATATGTTGCAGAACGGTTACCATAGTAAGATGAATTAACACATCCATCACCTCCCATAATTGCAATGAGTATATTTCTTAAATATCATTTGTGCATGCTATATATATTCATTTCATTCTGACTCTTCTTATATCATGAACATTTTCTTAGGCCATGAAATATTCTTGAAAAATATTATTTTAGCATATGTGTAATAATCCATGATTTGACTTTTCATAGTATAATTGACTTCCTCTTACTTGGATAATAATGTTGCAATGATATCCCCGTGTATTTGAGCATAAATCTTTGTACATATGATTATTCCCTTAGAATATATGTATATATATTTCACATTCAAATTGTGATTTATTTTTCTCCTCCCCTTTCTAAATACATGTTGAAATTTCAGAAGAGTTTTAGATTTACAGAAACGTTGCAAAGAGAGTGTGAGGGGTCCCCAGTGCCTCATGGCTCCCATCTCACACCATGGTGGTCCATTTGTCACAGTGAAGGAGCATGGGATAGGAACTGGGCTTCACTAATGTCCTCATGTTCTCTTTCCATCCCAGGACCCACATGACACTTGGTCAGCACATCTCCTTGGGCTCCTCTCAGCTGGGATGTTCTCTCTTGGACTTTCTTTGTTTTTGGTGACGTGGCAGTTGTGAGGAGGATTGGTCCAGTGTTTTGTTGAATGCATGTCAATTTGGATTTGTCTGAGGCTTTTCTCATGTTGGGGTCATCATATCTTCTCTGCTGCCTGGTGTGGGTCAAGCTAGACCAGTGCCATGCCGCCCCAGCCTGCTCCTTCAGCTTGAACATGGGCCTGCCTCCTTCAGGTGCAGTTAACAGAAGACACAACCTGGAAGGTCAGGGCATCCTTGTTTCAGGTATGGCTTGATCAAGGGTTTAAAAGGTGTTGCTAAGATGAGATTTCTCTTCTCTGTGTCCCACCCACATTGGCTCTGTCCTCATGAGTCCATATCACTAACATGGAAACAGCCCCCAAATCCCACCTCCTGGACACACACACTCACACACACACACACAGTCTCTCTTTATATATATTTATATATATATGTGTGTGTGTGTGCGTGTGTGTATATAGTCTCTCTCCCTATATTTCTAAGTATAAAGAGAGAAGGAGAAAAGAGAAAGAGAATAAGCATTTTTAAGGCTTTGATGCATAGGTTTATTCTGTAGTAAGACTTTGCTATTCTTTTGCCGACCAGTACCTATTTTTTATAGTGGTAGCATCTGAATTTCCCTCCAGGAACAATTCTTGGTCCATGTACTTTTGTGGAGCTAACTCTATCCTTTGACATATGACCTCAGGCCTCCATCTTATTTCTCCAATTCCAGTGAATCATTTAGGGATGGGCATGGAACCCAAGATGAGACATTTATGCCCAATCAGAGCCAATCATGGCACTCACTTTTGCTTGAGTACAGGAGCTGCAACGTCCTCTTATTGTCGTATGTGGAACTGGAAGAAATGGCAGCCTATTACTGCTAAGTCCTGCAGGGGAGCTTTCCTGAGAGGGAGTTAACACAGAGCAGGCAGAGGGAGAGATGGAGAAAGAGGAACTGCTTCCTGAAGACATTGTTAGGTACCCCGAATCAAGTCCTGCCCGAAGCTAGCACCACTGCATGGTCTTTTCAGTGATGTGAACCAATATAGTTCCCTTTTGCCTTATGAATTGTGATTTGGGTTTTCTATCACTGGAGGCTAAAAGAGTGCTATTTGATAAACAATTTACAGGGGCCTTTGGGGAGAATGATACTCTAGCCCAAAAGAATGATTCTAAGGGTATGAGTCTTTGAATCCTTGAAAACTGAGAGACTGGGAAGCTACCACAGTCAGTGAGATATGTTACTGTTCTTTCACTCATTTGAAGGACAAGACCTGGACCTAGTGAGAAACATGAGGCCCTCTCCTTGCTCTAAGAATGGCCCCTAACAGGAAGTTGGCAGTTCTCCCAGACTGAGCAGATAAAGAAGGGGCTAGTGCAGCAGCGCGGAGGTGGATAGACAGATGGCATCTACTTATACTTATTAAGGTTACGACTCTAGCTCCAGCTAGATTAGGGATGATTACAATTTCCCTGGTGAGTTTGTATTTGTCAACATCTCTGAAAAAGTCATGGCCCTGGTTATAAAGTGAGCACTCAAGAATACAATCCAAAAAAGCATAGAAAAAATTCCCAAGTGTTTTAGTCCCTAAGAAAAGATACTCTGACTTTGGGTCCCTTGCTTGCACATCCACTCTGTATCTTGATCAAAAGCTTGACATGCTGTGGGGCCTGCAACATGATACAAATCCATCCAAATAATCACCACGATCCCTAAATCCCTTCCAAATGTCACAAGCCACAGTTCAAATTCCATGTGTGTGAGTGGGACATGATGGCTCTTAATGACCTCATTGAAAAGACCCAGGGTGATAGGGGAGCAGACAATGAGCTATGCTCTAAATTTTATTTCTGAATGGTAGGTGTATGTTCTTGTTATCTGGAGTTGAGAGCTCATTCATGTTAAAAAGAACCACCAGAGAAACCCTGAATACCTACTATATACCATTGGCTTTTTGTATTGAAGGCAAAGCAATGAAAAAGACAGGGTCTCAACCCTCATTGATAAGACAGTAAGTACAGGACACTCTGGTAGCTTATTGCAGGGCACCTAGCTTATCCTTTAGATTAGTGATCAAGGAAGACTTCCTGGAAGACATAAGCTAAAGGAAAAAAGAAGTAGTGAGGGAAAAGGGTTGGCAGAGGGAACACTGAAGCCCAAAAGGAACAGAGAGAGAAAGCAAGTTTGAGGAACCGCAAATATTTCTCTGAGGTCAGACCAGAATGTTCAAGAGAGGGAAAGATATGAGATGTTTGGATCAAGTCAGGGAGGAATTCTGTGAGTTGTTTAGACATGTGGGTTTTATTTTGAGGGCAATAAACATACTTAAATAGGAAGGTGATTCTCTTTTAAATTCAGGGTTTTATTTTCAATGCCAGAAAGGAAACTAGATATCTTAAGATTTGCAGGTTCTTTCTTCTTTCATTAGATGGATTAGGCATCATTTACAGTAGAGAGAAGGTTAAAGAATAGACTAGACTATGAAACAGTAAATGTGCAATGGTATTCCTCCCAATCTGTTCTATGTCCTGATCTGCAGGTCAGTGCTGACTATCCCTACCAGGCACTGGGATCTTGCAAAATGCCATGTCAGTAGCCAGAAAAGGAGCTGGGGAGCTTCCCAGAGATACTGAATTTGAGTTCATAGTAAAGAATCTTTAACTGCTTATTTTTATGTATTCTACTGAAAGCACTTTTAAGGAAGCTCCATTGGCACTATTTTTGCCTTAAATCTCATATGGGGTATTCCATAAACACTTCTATGATCTTGTTTAATCTTTTCCAAAACTGATGTCCAGGATTATGTTTCTCATTTGACAGGTGAGAAAACTCTGGCTCAGAGTGGTTTTCCCAAAGTCACAAATCTCATTTGTGGAAGGGATGGTTTGGAAACTAGGCATCCTGATCCAGAGTGTAGTAGTAATTGCTGCCAATACCCAAAACCAGGCAATATGAAGAAAGGTTGCAAAAATAGGGAGGGGTGATCTTTAGCCTAAAGAAGAGAAGACACATTTGAAACATTCATTCATCCAATAAATTGAATGTCTGCTATGTGCTAGGGTCCCTGGCAAGTGATGAAGAAAACAAAAGAAAAAAAAATTAGTTCCAGCTAATATGGCATATATGATTAAGGGGGAAGGTGGGCATTCAACAGAAAAACCTCCATATTTTGTGGTTGCTTGGGATTTCTTCCTTTGAGAAATTTTCCATTCCTTTTCATAGTGGAGCATGAATTTTTCTGAAGTAATGGCCTTATTAATTTCCCTGTATATCTATTGAACCCAGAGTGGGCACCTGACCTAGATTTGGTCCATCAATGACCCCTGGCTTTAGTGATTGGTTTAAGCCTGGCCATGATCATGCCCAGGAATTCTATGAAAGCCACTGGGGAAGACATGTGTGCTCTTTTCTCAGGGATCTTAGTCTCTAAAGAAGTATAATACTGGAAGAAACAGTGGCCATTTTTGCCATCCCATGGGAAAAAAATCTTCAAAATTAACGTAAGCATGGAATAAGGCAGAAGTTAGGAGATGAAGAGAGAAAGAGCCCTGGATACTTCATGTAAACTCCTGGGTCTAGAGATGCCTTTGAGTTAGGTAGGACAATAAATACCCTTTTATGGATTAAATTAGCTAGTATTGGATTTCTGTCCTGATTGACACAAAAAGAGTTCTATAATTTCAAGTTGTGACTAGTACTAGGAAGGGAACCAACATAAGACTTTGAAAGAGCATAACTGTGGGACACGGTTCATAGGAGGTTTTTATGCAAGTGGCATTAAAGTTATAACATGAAAGAGGAATAGGCTGTAGTGAGGCCAAAAGTGGGGACAACATGTCCTTGGGAGAAAGAGAAAAATGGGGGAAGGCTCAGAGGAGGGAAAGAGATGGTGCAAGTATTTGAAGGGCTGTTAAGCAGAATGAAATACATTTTATTTGGCTACATTGGACTATAGGTGTCAATGACTATGAGTTGCAGTAGGTCAGATATAGACTGAACAAGAAGAACTTGCTAGCAGTAAGAAAACTGTGATTTCCCTGTCACTGGAGGATACCAGAAGTGGATGTGATTACAGATCAAGGGTGTTTTACAGGGAAGTTCATTTACTAGATGAGGGGTGGCTGGTAGTCATTTCTTTCTTTATGCATTCAACAAATACTTTTTGAGATCCTATAGTGTTTCAGGTCTAACACTGTACAAGAGGGTAAACAATGTTCAGTGTTACAACTGACTCAAAGAATTGACAGTCTAGTGGGGGCTACCGATCACTCACTTGTCAGCTCTGTTACAGTCTGGCAAGTGGCAGAGTAGGTGTAAATACAAGGCGCTTTGTGAACACGTAAGAGGACAACTCACCCAACCAAGAATGACCTCAAAGCTAAGTCCCAATCCTGTAAAAGTGTGATCCTAAACATCAGGTAGAAGTTCCTGTGAAACCATTGATTGGAATCCAAGAGCAAGCTCCTATCATTGATGGGAAAATCTGTTTCCAGGATAACAGTAACATCAAATGATAACGTGCTTATCAGGAGAATTAGGCAAGCAACCTGCCTTGTAGAATGGCATCTTAGCAAAGATTATAAAGTGAAAGTATTACATCTGAATAGTTAGCATAGAATTCATCTTAGAGAGGGCCCTATCTCTGGGAAAATATCTCAAAAATCTATGAGGGAGACCATAAGAACCGGGGCATAAGGGACAACAAGAAGCCTCACAATAAAATGAGATGGTTAAGCTTTTCTGCAGGAGGCAAGAAGAGAAATTTGTGTTTGGTTTTGTTTTTGGTTCTGTTTTCTCAAAGGTTGAGAGATCAGGGCTACAGACAGAAGAGAGGAGTCAGAGAAGTAGACCACAGAACTCTCTCTGGCCATTGGTATGTTAAGACTGGAAGATGCTCAATGTTCCATTTGAAGAGCCTTGCATTATTTCTCCATCTGTCCTGGATCCCTGACTCTTCAGTGTAGTTTACTACCCTCAGGAATGCCTCCAGGGATGGTGTGTATATGTTCTAGCTGGGTGAACATCTAGGAAGAAAGGTGGATTTTTCATGGATCTGTGTTGTGTAAAACAGAGACACCATGCATGGACACAGGAGCCCAGAGGTGACTGATTAATATAAGACCGGCAGGTATCTGCAGAAATCCAGGGAAGGTTTTGGAATTTTATGGAGCCACGGGATGGAGAATTTTGGACCAATCTTGTCTTGATCTCAAGGGACAAGGAGGACTCAGCACCATGATCTCTGGGTTATACTCACCTTATTCTAGAATGAGTATACTAAATGTTACACTTCTGTTACAGTATGACTTATATCATAACACATATGGTTTCCTCTCAGCCACCCCCACCCCAAGTGTGAGATCCTTGAAGTTCTTTATAGTTCTGTGGTGCCTAGTACCTGACATGGATGGGGCTAGATAAAGGCTTGTTTGGGGTCCTGTGCCTTTCCCCTAGAAGCAGAGAAGATGTGAATCAGCCTCAAGCTGCGCTAACAAGTTACAAGCTCCTAGACAAAGGCTTGCATCGGTTCTGGGAACTGTGATAATGAGGCTGCAGCAGGCCTCTGGGCTGAGCCAGCTGTTAAGGACATAGGCCCTGCCCAGCTCCTACCTCGTGTAGGCTCTGACTGGAAACAGGGATGTGGAAGCTCATTAGGGAGGAATGGTTTTAAAAAAATAGCATCATCATCTCTAATCAGACAGTGGGCTAAGGGTCAGATCCCTCTTAACAGGAATGTGGGCTGGGAGGGCAGGGGTAGGGTAGCCATGATAGGGCACGAAGGGGCAGCTAACAAGTGACACTTCTGGTCACCCTCGCCCACCTTCAAGGGCACTGCACTGGAAGGTCTTAATTAGGGCCCCTGAGGTGCAGTCACTTCCTTGGGAGACACTGCCAGCCAGTACAGCCAGCCTGACAGGAAAGAGCAGATGTGCTCAGGCCTGGGCTTTGGGACGGAAAGGCGAGGCCGGCCTGGCATGGAGTGAGGAGCAGAGGAGGCCTATAGCACCCACACAAGCCTGGCCCTGCCAACAGCTCCGGGCTTGTGCTTCCGGGACTTCTGATGGGAATGCTGAGAATGGCTGAGGGGATGGCCCAGACTTCCTCACCACACAGACACTGCTTATTGGAAGGATGTTGGCGCAAACCACACTGCTGGCTGTCCCCCGCTTCCCCTCAGCTCAATTAAGCCAGTAATCGGTATTTCTTAATTGCAGTTCCTGCTCCATCTCCTGCCCCACCCCCTCTCTCCATCCATCGCAGTGTGGTACCAGGAGACTAGTCTGTCCTGGGGGCTGGCCTGGAAAGGAGAGGAAGTAGCTCAAGGAGGCGTAAAACCCTTCATGCCCGGTAGGGAAAAGCCTTGCAGAAATAGTGCTACAGCTGGAATGCTACCTGACCAGGCTCAGACCCGAAGCGGAGGCCACCCTCCAGCGCCCAGGGGGACATCGGTCCAGCATCTGGGTTTATCTCTACCTGGTCTTGCTTTTCTAATTCCAGTTTCTCTAAACTTGATTCTCATTTTATGATTCTCTTTCATTATAGGAGTCATTGTCTGAGGTGAAACTTCTCACATCTTTGTGGAATGAGGTTAGGTATAAATAGAAAGAACAAAATTATAATTATTTGTGTGGCAATAAAAACAACTGGGTAATGTGAGGGTGAGCGACCGGTGGGTAGGTGGAGTGCAGTGTTAAAGGAGTGCTTTTTGACGCTATCAAACCCAACTTAGATGCCCTCCTCGGAGAAGATAATGAGATGACTTGGTAGAGGAGCAACTCCAGAAATTTGATGGTTAATTCCTGTTGAGGTGACCGGGGAGTCTGGGGGAGCCTGGGAGACTCTCTGGAACTCTCAGGTTAAGATTTTCTAATAGGATGTGCTTCTACCCTCCTTCCCTCCCTCCTACCCTTCTTCCCTTCTTCCATCCCTTCCTTCCTTCTGTCTTTCCTTCCTACCTTCCCCCCTTCCATCCCTCTTTCATTTACTTCCTTTACATTTAATTGAGCATTCAAATTCAAGGTTCTGTATCAGGTAATAACACAAAGATAAATCAGATATGAGTCCTCATTGGAAACTTTCTTGGATCTGTGCTCTAAGAAGGGAGATCAGATATGTTCACACACAATCATCATATAAGGTAGGCAGTAATACATGTCTTTAAAGAGACACAGCCAAAGCACTAGAGGAATTCTTTATTCCCCACTCTGCCCTCATCTTGGCTATTCACCTACTATATCCAATGCCCAGAAACGATATTCAGGTATTCGTTACACCTTGAAGGCAATCCCCCTTGGATGGTTGACATTCTTGGGCCCTGAGACTCTTTGTTTCAAGGCAAATACCTCTTTGAAGCCCAGGAGGCCAAAGGTCTGTTTAACTCACCTCTTGAATAGCTCTGAGAAAGTGCCCAGTTGATGTAGACACTCTTAATTGGTGATTAAGTTGGCAGTGCCAGCCTGTCTATGAGAGGCTGACAGAGTGTGAGGCTGATAGGAAATCAAAATCCAGCCCAGGATAATGGACAGCAGACCAAATAATACTTTCCCCCAACTTGACTTTGAAATTGGCCTCTATTATACATAGCTTATCCATCTTCCAAAGCTCATTCATTAACTCTTCCTGAACCCAGTTGAGAATTAATGTGGCAGGAAAGATCATGCTTGCTACATTCGGGGAATTCAGCCTGGCCGCTAACCCCTAAGAATTGCTCAGGCAGCCTGGGAAGTGGTCAGTGGCTCTGGGCTGCTGACAGACAATGTGCGAACAAGGTTAGAGCTTGGAGCAAGTCTAAGACTCATTCAACCATTTGGACCATGCTCTCCAATAGAAAAACACAATAGTGTGAATCACAATTGTGAGCCACTATGTCATTTACGATTTTTAAAAAGTAGCAGGATTTTAAAAAGTAAAAGGAAACAGGTGAAATTAATTTTAATAATTTATTTAATTCATTATATATAAATATCATTTTAACACTTAATGGGGAAAAACTAAATATTTCACATTTTTTTGTTGCTAGGTCTTCAAAATTTGGCACAGATTTTACATTTACAGATTAGCCACATTTTAAGTGCTTAGTAGCCACACAAGACTAGTAGCCACAAAATGGAGGTACAGACTTGGACAGTTGGGAGAAACTTCTTATCACTAGAGCCCATTGGCAAGAAATACCAGCATTAATTTTTATCTTCATCCCATATGTATACATGTCACTTTTCTTTCCAAAATACAGCTTATCCATGTATGTACTTTATTCCCGTTTTATAGATGAGAGAACTGAGCACAAAGAAATGAAATAATGTGCCTTACAGGGCGCCTGGGTGGCTCAGTCGTTAAGTGTCTGCCTTCGGCTCAGGTCATGATCCCAGGGTCCTGGGATTGAGTCCCACATCGGGCTCCCTGCTCGGCGGGAAGCCTGCTTCTCCCTCTCCCACTCCCCCTGCTTGTGTTCCCTCTCTCGCTGTGCCTCTTTCTGTCAAATAAATAAATAAAATCTTTAAAAAAAAAATAATGTGCCTTACAAATTACTTTGACAGATAGTAAATCATAGAGCTGGGACTTCACTCCTGTTCTAAATCCCACCACATTGACATTTTCCAAAGTCCTATAAGCTCCACAAGATAGGTTTAGGGTCAAGGACATTTGAGGAATATTCCATACAATGGCCCAGTCTTGGGGATTCACAGTATGAATTACATGTTGAAGGCTCCAGGAAGTCCTCTAGTTAAGGGAACCTGCTTACTTTTGTTTCATCCCAAGTTTCCCAAATGTGGAATATGGAACTGTTTTTCATGCAACATCTATTAACATTCTAAGGAACTAATGTTTCACATAGCTGGCTTTGGGAAATGCACTCTGCCAATGGAATTCCACTTATTGGGACAAGGCTCTCAGCCACAGAAGAGGTCACCTCACAAGTAATTGACGGGATTTTTGAATGTCAGCCTCAGGCGTTCAAAGGAGGCACTGTCTGGTGACTTCAGTTTAGCAATAATATTGTTCCTATTTGGCCCCTTCAGCTTCAGATTAAAATCGTGGAGTGTGACCTGCAAGGTTCATCTTGGCCAGCCAGAATTCACACAGTATAAGAGCTCAAATAACTAACTTTTTCTCCATCTCACACAGTGATGATTTATGTTCATAATGTTAATTGGGGTCCTTTAAGACCTTAGAATAACTTCTGAACCAAAACACAAAGAAACTCACATTCATACAGTGTAGTTTTAGCATAAAGTAAAAGTGATCACGTTTCCATTTTTTGGGAAAATCATCAATTTGCGTATGGGAACATTGGTGCTTAAATTGATTGAGTACTTATGTGTATTCAGCATGGTTCGAAGACTTCATGGCAACTCAGTGGAGGTAGGAGCCATTATCATCATCATCACCATTTTAAGCTGAGGAAACTGAGGCACATAGGGGTTCTGGATCATGCCAGAAGTCACGCTAGAAAGCAGCAGGGAGTCTGTGATTTCAGGGAGTCTGGCACCTAGCCCATATGTTTAGCCATCACCATGTAATTCTGAATCAGTGAATCCTCCATAACAACCCATTTTAGAACCCAGTTGGACAAATAGGGTGTGTGTGCATGCATGTGTACAGAGAGATAAAGAAGGAGACTTAACAGAGAGAGGCAAACTACACCATATTAGAGACTGGGAGGGAAGTGGTGATAGAACCTCCCAGTCAAGGAATACTTTATAAAGAGTTTTTATATACATTATCTCATTTGATCCTCACAACAATTTATTTGAATTAGGTACTAGGGCTGCTAACAAAGTGGCCAAGTAGGAAGGAAACTCTAGGCTTCTGCTCCCAGGTCACAACACTGTCTACCAGGAGACTGCGGCTCTAGGAAATTAGCCACAAGTTCCTTCCAGCCTCCTCTCCTTGCCTTAAATCGTCTAGAGTCACGTTAAAATGACTGCGTCCATAGTACATATCACAACCCTCCTTCAAGTTTGAGTCCAGACACCATCCAGGCTTCCCTCCATATTTCTAAGGCCCCAACAAGACTGACCAACGGTGTGGCAAGGAGCCAGCTTTCTTATTTCCTGAGGTTGATGACTGGGAGGCCTCCGGGTGTCTCGGCCCATTTCCTGGCACACAGCTGCTGTGGCAGAGCCTGTAAAAATGTTTCAGCATCAGACTGGGAAACCGCATGAGGGACCATTTGGAGAATGGAGACACTCTCCTTGTGTCAGTGTCAGGAAAGAGAGAAGCAAACTAAGGCCTATAGGGGGGCCTGGGTGGTTACCCTAGAGAGCCTCTAACCCAGGTAACAGCTGAAAACCCCAAACCCTTCCCAGTTCTCAGTTGCCCTCAGAGACCCCAAAGGATTGGCCAGGGATCAGTGTAGGAAATTCATGCTGGGGGTAGGGTGGCATGGCGTGTGTGTGTGTGTGTGTGGGCGGGGGTGCAGTGTTAGAGTCCTTCAACTCAGCCTAGTCTCTCTGCTGGAGGGTCACGTGGACAGGTTGTTCCTTTGAGGGGACCTGGGTGACATCCTGGCAAACCTCTTTGTTTCCCTTGCTGGTTCCTTCCAGATGCAAGTAGAGGTGCCTGTTTTATACTTCTGTTTAACAAATTAGTTACACCTTTTGGGTTTTCTCACGCAAGCCAACACATCAAAACATGTCTGAGAGCACTGGAGAATGTCCCAGTGGTCCCAGATCCTCTGGAAAAACACTCACTTGGACAGCTGCAGGAGGTGGGACCAAGGACTTCCTTTGAAGCCCCTCACTTGGAGGAGGAAACTTGCCAAAATGGCCCCCCAAAAGGGATGGGGAGAGAATCAATGATGAACTAATTCTGTGACCAAAATGGATTCTTTTACTAGAAGCTGAGGATGATGATCATGTTAATAGCTACCACTTACTGCATATTATTTAGCAAGCATTTAACACATTCATTCATTCAATAAAGATCGCTTCACTTATTTAATTCTCACAATAACCCTTTATGAGCTAAGTATTATTTTCTCCAGATGATAAAACTGAAGGGTAGAGCCCTTTTAAAACTTGTTTGGTTTCCCTCAGCTGGTTTTTATAATGGAGGTAGGATTTGAGGCATCGATTTTTTTTTTCTGATTCCAAAGCTCATATCCTTTCTTTATTTAATCATCCATTTATTAAACAAATATTTATTGAGTGTCCACTATGTGCTAGGCATTCTTCTGTGTACCAGGGATGTAGGAGTGAACAAAACAGACAGAGCTTTCATTCTAACAGAGAGACAGACAAAAACCAGTAAACTAGTGAAATTGTAGTATGTTAGATGTTGATGTGCAGAAAGAAAATGATGCAGATGTTAGATGTTAAGTGCAGGAAGAAAACCGAAGCAAGATAAGGAGTATAGGGAATACTGGAGTAGGGAGGGGGAGAACTTGTTATTTTAGATTGGCTGGTGAGGAAAATCATCCCTCATTAGGAGACACCTAAGCAAGGACCTAATTTAAGGGAGCCATTTAGGTGAAGAGGGTTCCAGCTGGGGGAATAAATGCAAAGGTTGTGAGGTGAGACTATGCTTGGCACTGGAGGAATAGCAAAGAAACCAATGTGTCTGGAGTGAGGCAGAGTAGAAGGAAATTGGGTCAGAGAGGAAGTGGGGACCCAGATCAAGCAAAGTCTTGTAAGCTATTGTATGGGGTGAGTGAAATGAGAAGTCAAAGGAAGGTTTGGACCAGAGGAATGACTTGAACTGACTTACCCTCTAAAGACTGCTGTGTATGGGTCAGCATGCATACATATAAATCCTAGTTCTGTCTGCTGATGGGGCCCAGGAGCAATGACATCTCCTACTAGCAGGTACATTTAGCACCTAGATCTCAGCTTCTAAATATCATTTCCCAATGAAAGAAACCAGGGCTCCTTAAGAAAGTTGTTATTTCCAGGATTAGGGCAGGAAAAATACAAGATGGAATATCTTTTGGTGCTAGCAATAAAGGAAGTGCCTGCCTGAAAAAAATTTGGGGCCTGTTGAAAGGAGACAGGAATCAATTTAAAGGTCAAATCTAGGACAATTTGAGAGGTAAAATAAATAGTGATAGAATTAGATTAAATCCATAGAATAAAATAAAAATAGTGATATAAATACGTAATTCATTAAATAAGTAAAGGGGGGAGGAGAGACAG
This sequence comes from Mirounga leonina, assembly GCF_011800145.1. Lineage (NCBI taxonomy): Eukaryota > Metazoa > Chordata > Mammalia > Carnivora > Phocidae > Mirounga > Mirounga leonina. The sequence goes on from NW_023270418.1 coordinate 7,709,078, forward strand.
AAGAATTCAAATTAATAAATGTAGAATCAATGAAGGAAACATAAATTCACTATTAGTATACTGTATTAATAGTTGCTGCAGGCAAGTTCCACCAATAAATGCTCAAACTGGAGGGTGAAAATTTGAACAGAATAGAATATTAGCACAGTTTTGAGGTATAGCCTCCAAAATATTGACTAATTTCAAAGGAAACAACAATAACATGATAGTGGAGAAACCCAATACATGCCACTTGAAATCAAGTGGTTAAGATTAACATCACCAATAAGATGTCAATATCATACAACATCTTACATCAACATCATATGTAGCTTGAGTATGGTGCACTGAGAACACATTTCTTTGGTGTGCTTATTAAAATGTATAATCTTGGGGCACCTGGGTAGCACAGTTGGTTAAATGTCAGACTCTTGGTTTCGGCTCAGGCTGTGATCTCAGAGTCATGAGATCGAGCCCCGTGTCAGGCTCCCTACTCAGCTTGGAGTCTGCTTGGGATTCTCTCTCCCTCTCCCTCTGCCCCTCCCACTCATTCTCTCTCTCTCTCTCTCTAGTCTCTAGAATAAATAAATAAATCTTTTAAAAAAATGTATACTCTTAATCTCATCATGAGAAAACACCAGGTAAACCCAAATTGGTAGACATTCAACAAAATAACTGACCAGTACTCATCAAAAGATCATTAAGGTCAAGGAGAAATGAAGAAATTGTCACAGATCACAGCGTACTAAAGAGATAACATTAGGTAATGTGGGATTCTGGATTGTATCCATCAAGAGGAAAGAAAAAACCTGGGACAAAAAGGGGAAATTTGAATACAATCTGTAGTTAATAGCCTTGTTAATGTCCCGGTTTTGACTACTGTACTATGGTATGTAATTGTTAACATTAGGGGAAGTTGGGTAAAGGATATACACAAATTGTCTCTACTAGTTGTGGAACTTTTCTGAAAGTCAGTATTTCACAATAAAAAAAAAAAAACATGGATATTAACTAAACTTATTGTGGTGGTCGTTTCACAATATGTATAAATATCGAATCATTATGTTGTAGACCTGAAATCAATATAATGTTATATGTCAATTATATCTCAATTTTTTTTAAAAAAAAACTAGATTAAAAATCTTAAATAAGAACCTTTAACTAAAGGCTGCTAGAATGATAATACGCTGTATGGGGCAAGACCAGAAGTCAGAAAACCAACTAGAAGGCTGCATTGGGCATAATTCTGGTGAGACTGATGGTAGTTTGGAGTAGGGTGTAGCCGGGGAGGATGTGAGAAGTAGCTCTGGAAATTTCTTTTTTTTTTTTTAAAGATTTTATTTATTTATTTGAGAGAGAGAGAATGAGAGAGAGCACATGAGATGGGGGGGGGGTCAGAGGGAGAAGCAGACTCCCCGCCGAGCAGGGAGCCCGACGCGGGACTCGATCCCGGGACTCCAGGATCATGACCTGAGCCGAAGGCAGTCGCTTAACCAACTGAGCCACCCAGGCGCCCAGCTCTGGAAATTTCTTGACAGTAGTGCTGACAATATTTGCTGGTAGAATCATGTTAGGAGGGAAAAAAAAAAAAAAGAACTCAGGATGACTTTCGGATGTTTACCAAGGAGCCAAACTTCCAACAGAAGACGTCTTTTAAGGTGCTTTACTTATTTCAATTAATCCTCACAGAAATATTATGAGCTAAGACTCTAATTACCCTATTTTAATAGTAGTAAAAACAACTAATATTTCCCAAGTATTTATTTACACTGGGCACTTCACATGTAAAGTCTCATTTCATCCTCACTTTGCCATTATTCCTATTTAATATATGATAAACGAAGACCCAGAGAGGCTAAGGAGCCTTCCCACCGCCACCCAGCTGGTACCTAATAGAAATAGGATTCGGTCCCCTTGAGCCTGATTCAGATGCCCGAGCACTGAACTGTGCGGCACTCAACTGCCTAATTTGATAGCTGGGGAACCGGAAATTTAGCAGGTTGCATAATCTGCCGGGATTCACACTGTTCAAATGTGAGAAGGCCAGAATCTGACCCCAGCTGTGATTTCAAAGCTCGAGCTCTTCAGCCTAATTCCCTGCTGTTGGATCCTGTACTTTAGAGCGTAGATGGTGTCAGATACGGAGCTCTCTGGCACAGCCCGCAAAGGGCTGGCTGGGGGCTCTTGGTGGCGAGAGGCCACGAAGGGTAAATCGGCCACCTATGGGGACCAAGCCCCAGCCAGCGATTGGAGCGGCCTCCTTGCCCCTGGTTCTTATGCTGTTCCATGCCTTGAGCAATGAGGGGGAGACGTCATTACCAGCCCAGGTAGCACCGCGGTTCCATATGCTGGAGCCACACGTGCCCAGGAAACCTGCTATGCCCATCAGCCTCTTTGGTCAGCCGCCAATTGGAAAGGACAGATAAATCATGCACTCATTTTAATGGGCCAAAAGGTCCCTGCTTTCCCTTTCTACTCTGTAGCAAGCCTGCCCGACCCACTCTAGCCCCGAAAGCACGGAGAAATATTCTCAGTCTCTGAAAAACAGAAATGAAGTCTTCTCACATGGAAAGATGTCCAAATAATCTCGTGTGTCCTGGGGTAATAATTAAACCTAAGAACTAAGAGAAGGTGATTTTTTTCCTGTTTTTTTCTATATTTTTTCTTTTTCCAATTTTTCAAAATGATCATGTAACTTTGAATATCTACAGTATTGATTATTTGATAATTATTTTAAAAAAAATCTAAGTGTGGACTCTAACTTAAGAATCCTTACATTAGAATACTAGGTCTACAACTTACTGGCTATGTGATCTTGAGCAAGTGAACTATTTGAGTCAGAGTCTCCTTATCTGTCGAAATGGGTTAATATAAGATCCTACTTCATAGAGTTTTTAATGAGGATTAAATGAGATAATATATGCAAATAATTTAGCAATAACTTCTAGCTATATTGTAGCTAATTATACTAATTAGTATTAACTTTTTAAATTATACTTGATTTTCTTTCCTCCATGCTATCTTCTCTCCCTTGCCCCCATCTGGGTGCTAAACCCATTCTGTTGGTGAACACAAGGACTGCTGGGGAAATGGGAGGGCCCTGCCAGTGGACAGTCTGAAAGTGGACTGCAGGGAGATTTCTCCAGAAAAAGTAGCCTTTTCATCCACTACGGTTCTTAGCAAGGCAGTCAAACGAAGGCTGGTGGTTTTTGTTATTCCCGTTCTCTGGGGAGCACATCCTTAGTGTCTCCAGTAAATTGGACTTTCAAAGGTAAATGTAAATTCTAGTGTTAATTTATTTAAAGTAAATTATTCAGAGAGTCATATGTCAGCAAACCTCATTTTGTGGCACTATATTAATGTCTTCCTTAAATACAGCTTGCTCTTTCTAAAAGCTGTTTTATGGGTCCAGGAAATCTGTCTATTATAAAGAAGTGCTTATTGTAAAGGATGTTTTAGTCTTTGGGTTCAATTAGGGAGAGAGCCAGGGTCAATGGGAGCCCTATGTGTGAAACAGCGTTAATAGCCGAGATGTAGTAGGGAAGTGGGAAGCCCTCTAAAGCACATGGGTTTTTACCCGGCAGGAAGGGATGTGAAGAATGATAAATGAAGGGCTTGATTCAAATTTCACCAGCCTTCAGGGAGCCTAGTGACAGTGTCTGACCAATCCATTGTAGTAGAAAGAAGGCAGGTTCAGAGTGGGAATTTCTGGGTCCTAGTGTCTTCTCAGGGACAATTCATCTCTCCATGTCTAGACTTTTTTCTCTCAACATTGGGGAGAGGAGTGTCTTCCCTCCAGGGCTACTTGTTATTGGTATCAAATGAAATAGCTGTGAAATGCTTTGAAAGATTCAAAGAATCATAGAGAGAGAAAGCATTTTATTTATGGCTATTAGTTACTATTTTTGATTTTTGATTACCTGATCTCAGGTACACAGGATTGAATTACTGCTACTCCTTTGTTCTTGAAATATTATCATCACCAAGGCCCATTTTCTTATTTATTCTTTATTCTTTTTGATCCTGGTTCTTCACCCCTGTTCTATGCCACCACCACCACTTCTGACAACTACTTCAATGTGTTTTTTAGAAAATACACACACATACTCACACACGCAGGTGTTTCATATGCACGGAGTTGTAGTTTACATATGAATAGCATTGTCTTTTAGGGTTCTCAGACCCAGTTCCAACATGGGGGTAGGATGGTACCCACTCAACACCAAGCAATCCTCTGACATCAACATCAGATTCCACAGGTTAAGGTTTCAGTCCTACAAGACTGCCCCCTACCCCACTTCAGCTGCAAGCCCCTGGCATTACCAACTGGTTACATACAGATTGGAGTGTCTAATGACCTCCTTAGGTTCAATTAATTTGTTAGAGTGGCTCACAGAACTCAGAGAAACACTTAGTTATGTTTACCAGTTCATTAAAGGATATGATAAAGGCTGTGAATCAACAGCCAGATGAAGAGATGCATAAGGCAAGGAATGGGGAAAGGGTGCAGAGTTTCCATGCCCTCTCCAGGCATTCCACTCTCCCCAGGCTCCATGTGTTCACTAACCTGGAAGCTCTCAGAACCCAGATCTCTTGGGTTTTTATGGAGGCTTCCTTGCATGGTCATGATTGACTAAGTCATTGGCCATTGGTTGATTGAAACTCTAGCCCCTCTCCCTTCCCTAGAGGTTAGGGTGGGACTGAAAGTTCTAACCCTCTATTCACATGGTTGGTCCTCCCGTGCCCTTGGGTGGGGTCCAAAATTCACCTTTGTTAACATAACAAAAGACACAGTTTTATCCTTATTACAGGAAATTCCAAGGGTTTTAGAAGCTGTGTGCCAAGTACCATGACCAAATACATATGGAAAATATATGTTGGTTATCTAAATGACCAAATACATATTATAAATCACAATATCATACATCATTTTAGAGATCTCATTTTGTTTCTTTTATCACCCATCTCTATGTTTCTAAGAATCTGTGCTGCTACCCATATATCTAGTTAATAATCACTTAGAATTGTCACATAGCACCTCAGAATATTCATTCATTCATCGTTCACCTTGAACAATTAACTCTCTGAGTGAAGGGCCTTCCCACCGTCTCCAACTCCTGGCATCAAATAAAAGCAATGATTACTTTTGTGCACTGCTCCTTTTGGTACATTTAAGAATGTTTTTGGAAAAGTGGTGACTGAGTGGTTCAGTGGGTTAAACCTCTGCCTTTGGCTCAGGTCATGATCCGGGAGTCCCGAGATCGAGCCACATGTCGGGCTCACTGTCCAGTGGGGAATCTGCTTCTCTCTCTCCCTCTGCCCCTCCCCTGCTCCTGCTCTCTCTCTCTCTCTCTATTTCTCAAATAAATAAATAAGTAAAATTAAAAAAAAAAAAAAGAATGTTTTTGGAACATAGGCCCAGGAGCCAAACTGGGCAAAGGACAAGAACAAGCAATTCCTTTTTTTTTTTTTTTGTTAAGATTTTATTTATTTATTTGAGAGAGAGTGAGAGAAAGCACAAGTGGGGGGAGGGGCAGAGGGAGAGAGAGAAGCAGACTCCCCAATGAGCAGGGAGCCTGACGTGGGAGTCTATCCCAGGACCCTGAGATCATGACCCAAGCCAAAAGCAGAAGCTTAACCAATGGAGCCACCTAGATGCTCCAGAACAAGCAATTTCCAGAAGACAAAAACCCAAAGGACTAGCAAGCATATGAAGTTTTGCTCAAATGTATTAGTAATCAGAAAAATGTGAATCAAAACAAATGAGTTATCACTTATTTTAGACTGGCCATAATTAGACAACTGGAAAGTGCCAAGTAGGTGGAGATGAGGAATATAATTGCCCTTATCCACTGCTGGTGGGAGTGATGGGGGTGGCAACCAGCACAGTGGTTCAAGAGAGCCATTTGACCAATATATAGCCAAATTCAGACACACAGAGTTTCAGATAGTTATTATTTTTTATGATTTCCTCTTTGCATTAAAAATAATTTTTGGGGCACCTGGGTGGCTCAGTTGGTTAAGTGGCTGCCTTCTGCTCAGGTCATGATCCCAGGGTCCTGGGATCGAGCCCCTCATCAGGCTCCCTGCTCAGTGGGGAGCCTGCTTCTCCCTTTCCCTCTGCCTGCCGCTCTGCCTACTTGTGCTATCTCTCTGTCAAATAAATAAATAAAAAGTATCTTTAAAAAAAAATTAAAAAAAATAATTTTCAAGGGACGCCTGGGTGGCTCAGTTGGTTAAGCATCTGCCTTTGGCTTGGGTCATGATCTCAGGGTCCTGGGGTGGAGCCCCACCTGGGGCTCCCTGCTCAGCTCTGAGTCTGCTTCTCCCTCTCCGCCTGCCCCTCCTCCCTGCTTGTGCTCTCTTTGTTTCTCTCTCTCAAATAAATAAATAAAATCTTTAAAAAAATATATCAAACACCTACTTTCCTCATTCAAAAATAATTACTCAATACCTACTAATCTAATTCCACATAGCTCTACTGGGTGCTAGAGCTACAACATTGTACAGCTCCGACATGGTCCTTGCTCTCATAGAACTTAAGTCACAGTGGGAAATGCTTGGTCATCTCTGTTTCACCAGGACCTAACAGAGTGCCTGGCTCACTCCAGCTCACTGAATGTCTGCTGAATGAATGAACAAGGAGCAGCAGATATTAACCACACCACTGCTTTCCAATCTTACCATGAGTGTGGATCTACTTTCAGCTCTAAGACAGTCTTTCAGGCAAGGCTGGTACTTTCATTCTGCAACCTACTCTTGGCCTCCAGGGTGACCCTGAAACCCACTTCCCCCACCTTACCCACCACCCCCTCAAAGTTATTTGCAACTAACATTATTTATCTTCCAAATGCTTGGCTAAGCTTCTTTACCTCCTAATATACATTCGATGATGTAGGTACTATTATTATGCTTATTTTCCAGATGAGGAAACAGAAGCTTGAGCAGTGCCTGAAAGATGCCTAAGATCACACAACTTTTGAGGTGCAGGCTGAGCTCTACCCCAGATTGTATTCTGCTCCATGTCTTGAACGCTTGTCACCACATCAGTGTGTTTGCGTGGGTGGGTGGTGGGCTGTGTCTTAGTTCGGGCTGCTATAACAAAACCCCACAGACTAGGTCGTGTGGGGAGGGCCCTTTCGGGGTCACAGGCTTCTATGTGCATCCTCACATGGCAGAAGGGGCAAGGAGCGCTCTTAGGCCTCTTTCATAAGGGCATTAATCTAATCACCTCCCCCAAATCCTACTTCCTAATGCCACCACATTGGTCATTAGGATTTCAACATATGAAATTGGAGGGGACGTGGACAGTCAGACCACAGCAGGGAACATTTCCCTTTGTGGTAGTACCTAGCATCTTCACATATACACAGAATGTGCTTGGCAAATACCTGCTGAGTGAAAAAGGCATTTTTATAACTGTCTGTTAGGGCATTAGTTTTCACCACATGGTCTGGATAGAGAATCACCAACACCAGCCTCCTGCCCTCACCCTCCATCTGCAGAAAGTGCTCATTGGAATGGAACCCCAAAGCTTTGCCTTAGCTCCTCCCAGGAACCTCAGTCCGTCCCCTCCCAAGTGGTTCTGACTGAGGGTTGAAAAGATTTATGGCATCCTCTAGCTGCTGACAGTGTTTCCCTATTGATCCTGCTTCCGGAGCTCTGCTCAGAGGACAGGGAATGAGCAAAATGCTAAATTTTTACCAGGCTCACTGCAAAATCAGCCAGACAGCCCAGGCTTCCTTTGGGACCTGGAGCCGAAGGCGGAGAGCCACTGAGTCACATACGGTTCCTTCTGATCCATAGTGGGCGAATTGTCCCTTCCTTCAGTCAGTTCCTCAAGAGCCAGTTTATAGGTTTAATCCAAGGTCTTTGCTTGAAGGTTTCCATCTTCCCTCTCTCCTAAGACATTTATCCACCATGGTGCCACCGCACCTCAACGTACATCCACCCTAGCCCCTTTCATGCTGCTGGCCGGGATAGGTCTAAAACATGTTTATATTTTCTATCAGTCTTTAAACTCTTTGAGGGCAAGGGTGGCACAGCTCTAGCACTTAGAACAGGGTCTGCTGTGGATAATGTTGAATGAAAGAATGACAGGTCAATTTTCACAGCAGGAACTAAGAATATGAGAAACGACTACTACCATGGATGAGTTAGAAATGCCAAATTTCAGCTGATGCTGGAGAGCAGGAACATCATTTGTTTCATGCTTAGATACAAGAGATCTTATCCATAGGACAAAAACGGGCCTGGGAGAGCAAAGTATATGTCCATATATCACCTCTCCCTATGATCACATCTGAGAGATATTATTAATTGTTGAAGGCCTCCTGTTTCACTGAGAATCCAGGCAGCCTTTACAAACCATGAGAGATGAAATCTGTGTCAGCCTTTGGCTAGAAACAGTGCACCATATCGTGCTTTGTTTATATAAAGCCATGGCTCGCACTGTCTCATTGGAAAGAAAATGCTTTCACGTACAAAAAAATAGTAGCTAGGTACTACCACAAAGGGAAATGCTCCCTGCTGTGGTCTGACTGTCCACATCCCCTCCAATTTCGTATGTTGAAATCCTAATGACCAATGTGGTGGCATTAGGTAGTGGGATTTGGGGGAGGTGATTAGATTAATGCCCTTATGAAAGAGGCCTAAAAACATAAAAAATTTTTATAAAAAAATTAAATAATACTGCACTGCTAGGCCAGGCATTGGTGACACAGGGCACCATGTCTACCTTCAGGGCACACCTGGGGCTGCAGGTGAGGGCCCAGGGCTGCGGACCAGGAGAGCCCAGTGAGGCACCAAGGGAAGGTCACTGTAAAATAAGACCACAAGGAGCTAGGGAAGCGCCTCGACCTGGAGGAGTGAATTCTGGGACAGCTAACTCACCTCTACAACTTCCAGGAAGAGATCCCAGAATTGAGGATTGATGGGGATGAACTCTTGGATGTGGAGAGTGATGATATCAGGTCTGCCAGCGTCAAGGAGCTGCTGGGTGACAGTTATAAACCCACTTGGGCCTTCCTTGGACTGCTGAACAAGACCTGGGGCATGCAGAACTGAACACACCCCAGAAGAAAGAAGAGTGACCGAGCGGACTGGCGGCTCCCCCAGGACCATCGCTGTCCCTACCCCTCCTCAGAACTGGTAGCAACGGCAAATACCAGGGTGCCCTGAGCCAGGCCTGGGCCACGAAAAGGGCTCCTTGTGCACCTGGCCCAGGGTCTGCCTCCCTGGCCCCTCAGTTTCCATTTTGAGTTTTTTTTTAATTGTTATTAAACTGATGGAACTTAACAAGAAAAAAAAAAAAAAAAAAAAGAGGAGGAGCTGGGGAAGGAAGCAGGAAGACCAGAAGTTGAAACTGATTTAGGTGGATACCAAAGTGGAGCAGGCAGGATGTAGGAAGCAAGGCAGGGGACAATGGTGGGCAACCGAAAAATACCAAGAAGGAAAGTCAAGGCCAGCGTAGGATTAACCTCTCTAGAATAGAAAGCTCACCTGCAGCCACTCTAGGCATGACTTTGACCCCTTTGCTGGGCGAGGACAATGGTGGGGAGGGTGGTAAGGACTCTGTGATGCTCTGGGCCCCATGGTTTCCCACCTGTCCCCTACGCCTGCGGTACCCTTGCCCCACACCTTCCTTGCCAACTTCTACTCACCTTTCTGGCCTCTGCCCATAAGTCTGTTCCTGACTCTGGCTTTCTTAGCATGCTGCCCTCTTCCCACAGAGCCCAGGATAACCAGCAGGAGAGGGGAGCTGCAGCAGGGTGGTAGGCAAGAGTGACTGTGTGGGAATGGAAGCTCTGCCGCGACAGAAGCTTCACAGGGCAAGGATTTTGCCTATTTTCTTCACTGTGGTGTGCCTCCTGCCTGAAACAGTGCCTGGCACATAATAGACATGTCCTTGTCTATAAAATCAGGATACTAGTATCTGCCTCATGGGGTTGTTCCAGAGGGTAGAAGAGTTGATATGGGTGAAACATTTATTATTTTTTATTATTTAAAAAATTTTTTTTGAAGATTTTATTTATTTGTTTGAGAGAGAGAGAGAGAATGCAGAGGGAGAATGAGAGGGAGAAACAGACTCCCTGCTGAGCAGGGAGCCCGATGTGGGGCTCCTGTGTCAGCTCAGGACCCTGAGATCATGACCTGAGCTGACGGCAGACGCTTAATGACTGAGCCACCCAGGTGCCCCTGGGTGAAATGTTTAGAATTGTGCCTGGCACAGAGGTATTTTTCAAATCTATACTGCAGAAGTACTCAGAGGTTCTCCAAAGTTTGGGAAATATTTAATTTTGAAATATATTCTAAACTATTTTTAAAACTGCAGTTGACAGAAAGATGCACATGTGTCCTGTAAGCAGCATCAACACCCAGCAAAACACCAGTGCTTCTCCTTGCTGTCCTCTTGTTAACTTTAAGATCAGTACATGATCTGATCTGAGTTTTCAATTTAAAGCTATTCTAGCAAAACAGCCATTAATTTACTCTGTTGGGGTTCTATGAAGATATTTTGCTTGCACACAGGGTCCATTCCCTGGGGGAGATACTGGCAACCACTCTCAAACAACTCCATTAATACAGCGGTAGGATTTGATTCCATATGTTTCCAGACATATGCAAAGAAGACGGTAAAGTTTGCCTTATTTGAGGCTATGTCCTTGTTCTGGCCTGAAGGAAGAGGGAAGTGTTATGATTTGTTCAATCACCAGCGTCTTTGCCCTTGTCTCTTACTGCAGTTACAAACTGTGAGGAACCAACATGGTGTCAGTCGTCAGCTCCGGAGGATCACTCAGTGGAGAGAGTTGTGCAGGGAGATGGCAAACTGACAGGATGTTCTTTCAAAGTGGATAGCTCGGCTGGGCCCCTCAAGCTATTTTTAATTGTTCTTCATTCCAGCAGTGAGAATGAACAACGTATCATGTGGTGGGTATTGTGCCGGGTGCCGAGGTAGTGGTCGTGGTGGAAGCAAGATAGACAAGCTCCCACTGTGATTGAGCATGGAGCTCTGGGCGGGGGAGGGGGGGTGGGGTGGAATGAAAACCTCACAGAAGAGGAAGTGTGAGAAGTCCTCTGGTAAAGGGAGTGCTCCCCTGTGAGAGCTAGAGGAACTCACTTAGGTCTAGAAGGGACTTCCTTGGACTTTCAGAGGAAGAGAGACTTAAGCTGAGACCTGAACAATACATAGGAGGAGTTGGTTTAGTGAAAGGAAAATGCTGGGAGGTCAGGGGGAGAACAATATTCCCGCAGAGAGAAGGCCATCCACGAAGGCATAGAGGCTGGAGACAGCAAATCGTGCTTGCAGAATGGAAAGAAATTTAATATAGCTGGACCGGAGAGCTGGGACTTTCACCATCGTCAACAGCCCTTATTTTTCAAACATGCTCACTGGTATATCACTCAATGTATTTCTTGGCCTTTAATTTCTTTTTTAATTTCACCTTTTTTAATTTTAATTTAATTTTAATTTTGATTGTTGCTTGCTCCATTACAATAGCCACTTTTCCAGATGGTCACTACTCTTTGCCATATGTCCAACGTACCTTCAACTTTTTGATCTTCTCCAGCATCCCTGACTCTGCTTTCCCATTGTGGTATAAATGACACCTTCCTGTCTGGTGGCTGCCCCAAAGTTTTTCTCATCTGCCTCTCCTGGGAATCAAGTTTCACACTCACAGATAGCAATCTTCAAAGGGAGATTGACTCAGTGTAATAAACTCTCCAGCTTGGGCTTTGCAAAATAAAGTGAAGTCTTTGATCCTTTTCTGGGTGCCCCTTGGAATGAAATAAACTCTTTGAAGTGAAGTTTGGCACACCTAAAATGACAAAACAGGACCACAGGAATTACAAAGTTGAGACAAAGAGGGTGCTGCATGTAGGTTATTTTGTTAAAGAATGGATTTGAGGAGATTATCCAAGAACCTAGGGTTTAGGCTGTCAAAATTAGCATCAGAAACTAGATGATGATTCAAGCTGAAAGATCTTCCCCCGCTATCCTGGCTCTATGCAACGGGGTGGCAATCCCAAACCATTACACATTCTCCCCCTAAGAACTTTGCAGAATGTATTCCAGATGCCATACAATCAATATTCAGATTCATTTCTCGCAGTCCACAAACACATATTATTTGCCTTCTAGAATTACACCTAGTAACGCACGAGCCTCTCCACTAAGGGTTATGCGACCCATGAGCAAACAGCAGCGCCATCTGAGCGCCAACTCACCAGCACTGAAGCCTTATGATTCACACCACGAGGGAAAGAAATCCAAAAGTGCTAAGTTTACTTTGTAATCAGGTCCACCAGTCAGGGATGGTTAAGGGTTGCTCTGGGGCCTGGAAGTTAGCCCCCAACAACTCAGTCTACCCTGTTTTCTCACTAAATCAACTACATGTGCTGAAGAGCAGTTAAAGCATGTGCTAATTAACTATCCTCCAGAGGAAGACCATAACCAGCCTCAAACAGGAAGTGTTATTACCCTGTGCTCAATTCTAGCACTTTGAGTTGCCAGTAGGTGGCAGAAATTCAAAAAAATTTATAATTCTGCTTTCTTTTAAAGCAAGGTCTAAGTGTGTCGAACCTAGTCATCAATAGTCTTGTCACATCTGTATGAGATTAGAAGCGGTGAAAGACATGTTTGTAAGGCTGATGGATAACCAACTTTGATTTACCATATTTTTAAGTAATTTTGGCAATTTCCCCTGAGGGTGTGAATAAACCCTGTGATGCAAAGCATTTGATCCATTGTATTATTTTTACAACTTGTCATAAGGAATTGCTCTATATTGCATGGATTTTATTCTCTAGCCAACTGGAGTGCTGGGTCTTTTCTCACTCTGTCTACACTCACCACCCTTGAATTTTGAAATATTATAGTTCAAACTTTTCCAAAGAGGATGAAGTTGGCAGCTTTTGATGAACATTCCCTTCTTAGTCTACAACCAATAGTCTAATAGATGCTAAGTTTTTTTTAACCCCTAAAAATAGCTTTTTCTTTTAAACACACAGTTTTAGTATGCATTCAGTGGGCAGAATTACAAACTAGAGATGTGAAGAAATAAAATTTCAAGTCATGGAGAAAAAAAATTTGAAATAAATATTTCAAATTAAGATCTGCAAGATAGGATTTATAAGGTTTCAAGCTGGACCATTTGAAAGCATCAGGAAACACACAACATATGAGATATCCTAAAAAGTTTCCTTTCTTGTAGAACCTAGGAGAAAAACCAAGCTTTCATATGATTCGCTTTTTTGAAAGACGAGTCAAACAACACCCAGAAGACTTTTAGCAGTTTTGGAAGGTTAATGGGCTCTGTTAGTAACTTTAAAATTCTTTAGGAAAGACTGCCATAGAAATACAAAGCATCATGGTTATTAAGGATGACTTTCTGGTGATACCAAGGAATCAATTCACGGTTGCAAAAAAGTACATATTTTTTTCCATGTTATTAGCTTTTTTCCTCCCTCCTGATAGAGAGGCAAGACCCAACTTAATTTCACTTCAAACAGATATTGAATTTCTCTCCATCAGCTCTGGTGAGATCTTCCCCAAGCCAGCTTCTCCACTTGGTGGTTCTGTCCCTGGGTGATCTGCCAATAATCACACCAGTTTGTCACTGTGGTTGTTCTTTAGGTTTGGAAGCAAAGAAAGAGGTGGGTGGGGACCCAGCCCAGATTGTCTATACTGCTATTACTCATACCCTAGGTCAGTTGTTTTCAAATGTGTGTCCCTAAACAGCAACAGCAACATCACCTAAGAATTTGTTAGAAATACAAATTCTTGGATTCTCTCCTTGAACCTACTGAATCAGAAACTCTGAGGGTGGGACCCAGCAATCAGAAGCCTTCCAGGTGCTCCTGATACACACTCAAGTTTGAATCTTCAACAGAGTAGAAGCCCACTGTAGCCAAGATTTAGGGGCTTCTCCTGGAGGTTGGAGGACCTTGGAAACTCTTTGGTCATTCTCAGTGTCAGAAAATGATTTATTTTATTCTGTGAGTGGAATTATTTTTCTGTAGCTGATTTTATTTTCTGAAAATAAGTATGGTATAGCATGAGAGAATAGTCTCTATCACCTGTAAGCTGTGCAACATTGGGCAAATTACATATTTGTGCCTCAGTTTCCACATCTGTAAAGTGAAGCAAAACCAATTCTACTTTTCAGGATTGTAAGAATTAAATGAGATAATGCTTGAAGAGTGTGAAAAGTAGTGCCTGATATGTGACAGCTACATAATAAATGTTAGGTATTATCATTTTCATGGTCCTTCAAAATCAAACTCTCTTGTCACCCAGTGTCAAGGTCTTTCTGCCTTTGTCATTCTGAGCTGACTGATCCTTTATCTGTGCTATGACAATATTTCATCCTTAGCATGTACACGTTTGTCTAGGTCATGTGCCACTCACCTTAATGAAAACGGAGTGGCCCTCCAACAGAAAATCAGGGTGCCAGTACTAGAAGAAAGGCATATTTTACTTTTTATTTTTCCTACTTGAAGGAAAAATAGGAAAGTAGGAAAACACAACAAATGTCTGTTATAGGCATTATACTCAGTCTTTGCAAGTCCTTGGTTATTCTGAAAAACCAAGTTAAACTAACAAGTAGTCACTGATATAGTCACATTGCGAGTGTTAGCTACATGAATATCCAGTGGCTACTTAAAAATTGATCAAAAGTGACCATAAGGTATGTGTTACAATTATACTTTTTCTTGTATAATAGGTGTCCGAAGAAATTATGAAAGACTTTGAAATGGGCAAAACAAGATTAGTGCATGAAGCTTATCTATCTAAGTTGTCTTTGCCTTTCATTGTCTTTGAACTTTTTTTTAATAATTCTATAAATTGCAGAAAACTAATAGTAATGCCTATTACTGTTATGCATAGAAACACAAATGGTTATATATGGTGGAGCACTGTGGTAAACAGATTCTAAGATGATCTCCCAATGACCATGTCCTAAGAAAACCTCCGCCCCTTAAGTGTGGGCAGAACATGTAGATGAGATATCACTCCTGTGACTATGGTATATTACATGACAAAGGGAGATTATTTGAGATTATTGAGTCTAATCTAATCCCATGAGTCCTAATTTCATGAGCCTTTAAGGTAGAGGGTTTTCTCCAGCTAGTGGCAGAAGGGGAAGTTGGAGAGATTCAAAACACCAGAAGGATTTGATATACAATTGCAGGGCTTTGAAGCTGTGCAAAGAACATGTGCAAGAACCAGAGAAGGGTTTCTAGTTGTTGACAGCAATCCCTGTTGACAGCCAGCAAGGAAATGGGGTCCTCAGTTCTATAGCCATATGGAATTAAATTTAGCCAGCAATCTGAATGAGCCTGGGAGCAGATTCCTTAGAGCCTCCACAGAAAAGTCCAACCCAACCAACATCTTGATCTTGGCCTTGTAAGACTAACCAGAGAACTCAGTTGAGCCCACCCAGAGTTCTGACCTACAGAACTGCGTGAGATCATAAATGTGTGTTATTTTGAGCTGTGAAATTTGTGGTGATTTGTTACATAGCAATAGAAAACTAAAATGAATGCAATTGATTATTGCTCTATAAATAGATCATTTTGCTTCTCTTGGTAAATTCATTTCAGAATTCCTTTTTCCTTATATTTGATTCTGCTCTTTGAATTCATCCTTTGTATCAGCTGTGCCATTTTACTGGTTCTCTCCTAAAGTGATGAATTAAATAAAATCTTTGGCACATGTTCATTTTGTATTTGTATTCCAGTCATAATTGTGTCTTTTGGGGATTTTAAGAAAATTACCCTTTAACATTGGAATGGACAATTGTTTTTTTCATTTGTTATTTACTGTGTATCTTGTTACTCATTCAGTCTAAAATTTTCTTTCTTTCTAAAACTTTATGCAATATGGTAACTCACACCAGATAGTCTATCCACTGCCCCCGCCCCCAACACCTCCTAAAGCCCTCAATCCTGCTTCTCAGTTGGGATTGGATACCCTCTAAATCCGCTGCAGAACTGTCATCCTGGAACTTCTCTTTATCAACACTCTGTGAATTGCCTTCACTTCTCTCCTTTTTCTTATCCTTTTTCTTGGATTTTTTCTTTGATTATGCCCTCATTTTGTAGGAGAATATCCTTCAGTAGCTCCCTGGAAAAGGATATATGAAAGGTAAACTTTCATGTCTAAATAGATTTTTCTTCTACTTTTATTTGACTATGATATAATTCTGTGTTGGAATCATTTTCCCTTGAAATTTTGAAGGCATTATCCATTTGTATTTTAGTTTTTAATGCTACTCTAGAGAAGTCTTATGTTATTTTGAATCCAACTTTTTATATGTGGCTTGTTCTCATTGCCCCTCTCTGACCTCTTCCAAGGACTTTAGAATCTTATTTTTGGTCTGGGATGTAATGGAATTTCATAACGACGTGCCTTGATGTGGGTCCTTTTAAATTCCAAGTGTTGGCCAATGGATGGGTCCTTTCAATATATAACTTCAGACTTTGTCATACTTGACCTGCAATATAACTGGCCACTCTCTCCTGCCTGAAACACTCCTGTATTTGACTTGGCTAATGCCTCACTCTCACAGTTTTTTTCCTAGCTTTCTGATGGCTCCAATTTAATCCCCTTTGTATCTTGGGCTCTTTGTTTTTCCTTATCTTTAGTATTTTCCTGGGTACAACCAGGTCCATTCATGGCTTTGAATGCCATCAATATACAAACTATGCCCAAACATACATCTCCAGCAAACTTTTCAGCTCCAGATCATATATGCAATAACCTAGTCAACACCTTACATCTCACACTTAGTATGTCTCAAGCTAAACTTTTATCTTCTTACATCTGTTCCCCCAGCCTCCCCTCCCCCAACCAAATGTCCTCTGTCTTTAACATCACTCCTGGGAACCAGAAACAGGAATCATCTCCCATTCCTTCCTTCCCCTTATCATTATATTCAATTCCATGCAACTTCTGCCTCTTCTACCTGTAGAACGTCTCTTGAATCAATCCTCTTTTCTCTATCTCCATGGCCACCTTTCATCACTGATTTCTTGGTGGCTGCAATAGCTTCCCCATTGATCTCTTTACATCTGCTCTTTCTCCAACTCATTCACTCTCCAAACAGTAGTTTGATTGATTAGGTTTTAAGGTCAAATCTAATCACACTGGTTGTCTGGTTATAATTCCTCAAGAGTGTCAGAATGCACCTAGAATAAAATACAACATTCTTAAGGGACCTCCAAGGCTCAAGTGATCTAGTCCCTGCCTACCTCTCTCGAACTCCTGATGCCACTCTCTCCTTCCTCACTTTGCTCAAAACACTGGTTTTGTTCATGTGTCAAAAGTGTCAAACTTTTCAACTTCAGAACCTTTTCCTGGAATATTTCATTCCTTCCCTTTACATAGTTCTTATTCATTGCCCAGGATTTGGCATAAGGTCACCTTCCAGAAAGACTTTTTCTGACCACTGCAGCATATATAGAGGCCCTCTTTCATTCCTTCATTCCTTTTCCTTTATAATACCTACCAAAATTTTGTAGAATTTGTGTAATCTATTTTTTCCTGTTTTTCTTTTCCACTAGAATTGTGGATTTCATAAAAGCAAGAACTATGTCTGCTATTCCTAGCACCTAGCATAGAGCCTCATCTGTTTCATAAGTGCCTATTCATTTGGAATTTTAGTGACCTGACTCCAGTCCTCGTCCCTCTACTAATTGTACAAATTTGGGCAAGTTACTTAACCTTTCTTGGCCATAGTTTGCTTAACTGTAAAATGAGGATAATAGTACCTACTTCACAGAGCTGTTATAAAAAATTAAATGAGAGAATCCATGAAAAATGGTTTGCAAAGTGTCTGGCACATATTAAATACTCAGTAATTTTAGATGAAAATAATAACAATGATGAGAGACTATAATTTCAGATCTAAGAGTGAGAGAAATAGGATGAAAAGTCAAATAAAGGATTTAGATTGTTCTACATGTCTTAGTCCATTTGGGCTGCTATAATAAACATAGCATATATAATACACGAACATTTTTTTTTCTCATAATTCTAGAGGCTAGAAGTCCAATATCAAGGTACTGGCTTTCTAGTTTACAGATGGTTGTCTTCTTACTGTGTCCTTCTTACTGTGTCCCACATGGTGGAAAGGGTGAGAGTGTTCTCTGGGGTCTCTTTTGTGAAGGTACTAATCCCATTCATGAGGACTCCATCCTCATGACCCAATCATCTTCCAAAGGCCCCCACCTCCTAATACCATCACATTAGGGATTAGGATTTCAACATATGAATTTGGGGTGGAGGGAGGGAAGATGGGCACAAATATTCAGTCCACAATACCATATAAAGCTCCATAAACTATTCAACTCTATCGTATATGATGATGATATTAAGCACCTGGCTATCCCACTGTCTGTGTTCCATGAATGGGTGAACTTCTTCTTTTGGTTCTTACTAATAGAACATTCTTTTTGTTCCCTCCAGAGATTTATCCTCTCTGGACAACCGTATGCCTCAGTCAAGCCAATCATGGGAGTTCCACTCCCCTTGGCAGTGATTGATTTTGGAGTGGGCATACAGTTTAGTTCTCCAGGAGGGAGCCCTACTTGGGGTTGGGGAGAGGCCTGGGAAAATGTTTCCCATTTTTAAGAAGGAGTACAAGAATAAACAGTCCTCTGCTGCCTCTGGACCCTGATTGTGGCATCCGCAACTGAGGCAGCCATGCTCTGTTCGCAAGGGGAATCAGCCTTAGAAAAAAGCTGCTACAGAGCAGAGAGATGGAAGGAAGATGGATTTTTTTTTTTTAAGATTGGTCTTTGATGACATTTTTCAACTATGTTATAGCTGCCTGAGACTTAGCATCTTTCTCCTCTGGGTTTCTGGCTATAGGAGACAATTTCCCCTAATCTTTAGGCCCGAGTCAGGGCATGATGTTACATGAAGCCCAAAGCATCCAAACCAGGACCCAGTGGCTAGCTCTTCATCAGAGGCCGTGTGACCTGAGGGCCATGAGACCTATGATCACCCTTCCAACTTTGAGATAACATAATGACATTTAGTCATTTATTAGACAAAAATTACTCCAGGGGGTGAAGAAGAGGGAGTTTGAAAACACTTTTGCCAGTAAACAGAAGTCCACATTTGAGCATTCACAAGTGGGTGGAGTGAGGCAAAGTCCCCACTCCTAGCTGCAGGACCGTGGCACAATGCCTCCAGTGAATAGACTCTTGTTTCCACAACGTTATTCTTCCGCAGCCTTGCCAGATGGAAAACATCATGTGTTTTTCCTCTAGAGATAGGGGATCAATTCATTTTCCAGTGTATCAAAAGAATATTCATTGTTTTCGTTCTCTTTGGCCCTGTTTCGGATTTTATTTTATTACTTATTACTTATCCCAGAACTCAGAGGTCCCAGAAGATACTAAAATGAAAGTAGTTTTCTTAGGCTCAGCTGAAAGCCACCAAACAAAGGTCTGATGGGCACTGGCATAAGAGGTGGGCTGAAGATTTTGTGTTCAGAAGACATTTATCATGCAATTTCTTGCTCTGTGCTTATGCCTGTGTTAGGATGGGGAATACTGGAGAGTAGTTCAGTGGCATTACATTTATGTCAAACTAGGTTCTAAAGTTGACACCTAAGGCAAAATTGCATGCAGTCAAAGTACTCTTGAAAAAGTCCTTAAATAACTGATGTAGAAGGCACATGGTTTGCTGTATACAACCCTGCATATGTATGCCTGTGTATGTCTGTAGAAATGTACAATGTATTTGGTAATCTATAGTAGTATGTAATAAAGAAGACAGGGATGGGTGAAAAATATACATCTTGGTTAGAACAACACTCACCAAGGCAAGATACTCACATTATGAGAAGAACTGAGACTATAAAGGGAGCAGCTGTCTCTTTTTATTTTTTTAATTTTATTTTATTATGTTAATCATGCTCACTCTGCTATTCCTTTCTTAAATGAAGCCCATGTAATTACCTGTACATATAGTCTCTACACCGGAGGGTTATGGCTGAAAGTTTCTTTATTTTTAAAAACACAGAAATCTAGGAGAAAGGCCAGAGAGCTTGTTCAAACTCACATTAATGGTTAATGGGGGTAACAAAACTCCACAATCCAATATTGTCACTGAGGTGGATTTGCAGCATAACCAACACCAGGAAGCTGAGTGTGTTTGTGTTAGAAGTTCACATACCTGTGCAGGTGTCCCAGTGGTAGGAAGTCATGATGCTTTTGCAGGGCACCATGAAAAAATCAATGTGTGAATCTTAAAATGATTAAATCAATAATCTGCTGCCAAGTAAGATCTGAAATGCACTGGCAAGTGCCAAAGGCTTAAGAAAATGTTATGCTTTATTTTTTTATTTTATTTTTTTTTGCGAGAGAGAGAATGAGAGAGAGCACGAGAGGGAGGAGGGTCAGAGGGAGAAGCAGACTCCCTGCTGAGCAGGAAGCCCGATGTGGGACTCGATCCCGGGACTCCAGGATCATGACCTGAGCCGAAGGCAGTCGCCTAACCAACTGAGCCACCCAGGCGCCCGAAAATGTTATGCTTTAAATGCCTTCTTTTCTTTTTTCTTCTTTACCTGTTTCACTGGATTGTTGAAAAAAAAAAATGACCTTTGAAAATGTTTTCTGTGAATTTCAAAGAATGATAATGCTAATTTTATATTGTTTTAAGAGGCAGAGAAATCCCAGCCCACAGGCTCTACTTCATGAAATTGTCAAAGAGAATGGTAAGGAGTTGTGAATGTACGCATTGCACATGGCCCCTGAAAACCTGAAGATTGCTTGGGTTTGGGGAGAAGGAGGCTGAGATTCTACAATAGTGATAAGCCCTGGACATTTGTTGATCAGGGCCATGAACGCTGGTACTCCGGAAGGGGGTATTGTAGGTAGAGGAGGAGCGACTACACTTGATGATGAATCTAGTCCTGCTAAGGAATTTCCCTTGGATGGGCCCAATCAAAGTGAAGAATGGGACCCCCACCTGCTAGTGCTTCTAATTTCTGGGCACTACAATGGAATGTGGGAAAATAATACAAGCCATATCTGTAAGTTTAAATGTTCTAGTAGTCACGTTAATAAAAAGTAAAATGAAACACATAAAATTAATTTTAAAAATATACTTATATAACCCATTGGATATCCAAAATTTTATCATTGCAACATGTAATCAATGTAAAAAAATATTAATGGGATATTTTATATTTTGTTCTTTTGTACTGAGTCTTTAAATTCCAATATATATTTAAACTTACAACACATCTCAGTTAGCAAGTGCTCAATAGCCACATTCATCTAGTGGCTACCATGATGGACAGTGCTGACCTAGCAGGTCATATCACCTCCTTGAGTCCTGTCTATCTCATCCAGTATGTATATTTTATATATGTAAGTTCTAGGAAGGCAGGGATTTAGGATATGTTTTCAGCACCTACAACAGTGCTTAGCACATAGAAATGGCATAATAAATATTTCTGAAAGAGCTAATTATTGAATGGCTGTGTATTTTATCTATGAATGCAGAAGACTATACACCAAGATGACAACCGTGGTTACTTGGGGGAAGGACAGCCTGGAGAAAGTGATCATAAGAAACTTCATCTGTATGTGTTATGTTTTCACTTTTTATGTATGTTTTCATTTTTATGTGTATTTGGATATTACTTGTGTAATGGAAAATAAAGTATTGTTAAAAAAGAAGATAGTTATTATTTACAATTAGAAAAATTGCCGGTAAAAATCAAGAAGAATTAGAAAAGAACCAGGCTTGGGTTTTCATTTCCTATGACTACTGTAGCAAATGACTACAAATTTAAGGGGCTTGAGACAACAAAATTTATTATCTTATAGTTCTGAAGATCACAAATCCAACATGGTTCTTACTGAGCTAAATTGAAAGGGCAGTAAGGCTGTCATCCTTCCGGAGGGTCTTGGTGAAAATCCACGTTCTTGCCTTTTCCAGCTTCTAAAGATTGCCCACATTCCTTGGCTCTTGGCTCCCCCTCCACCTTCAAAGCCAGTGATCATATCACTCCCACCTCTGCTTCTGTCACATTGTCTCTTTCTCTGACCCTCCTGCCTCCCTCTCACTTATGAGGACCCTTGTGATTCAACTGGGGTCCACCTGGATAATCCAAGGTAATAGCCCCATCTCAGAATGCTTAACTTAGTCACTTCTTCAAAGTCTCTTTTGCCATGTCAGGTAACACATTTACCAGTTCTGCAGATGAATATGTGGACACTTTTGGGGGCCCTTCTGCCTAACACAGTTACCTAGTCAGACTCAGCAGATGGGCTGCCTGTGATACGGAATTGGTTGTGTGCTCTGGAATTCTCCTGTCTATGGGCTCTGTGGTCCCTGAAAATGGACCCGGCCCTCTCCAAATTGATCATTTGCAGAAATCAGGAGGGACTAATTTTGGAGTTCCTACACTTTTTGGCTATAATTTCTCCTCTTTTTGTGAAAGCTGATTCTATTTCTTGAACTTGTGTGTCTAACTTCTAAGAAGGCACTCTAGTGACTCCCACCTCCTGGGATCCACGCTCACCATAACCCTATCCCCTTAACTGTGGGCTGGACAACTGACTTGCTTTTGACAATAGTATATGGCAGAAGCAATGGCATGTCACTCCCAAGATTCGGTTATAAAATTGTGGCTTCTGTCTTGGGTGTTCTCTCTCGCTCTTTCTCTTGGTCCAAGGAAATGGAAGCCAGCTGCTAAGTTGTGAGCTGCCCCCTAGAGAGGCCCAAGTGGCAAGGAGCTGATTCTTCTGACCAACAGCTGGAAAGGACCTGAGGCCTTGCCCTCATGACTTCATCTAATCCTAATCACCTCCAAAAGGCCTCACTTACCTCCTAATACCATCACACCTGGGGGAGGGTTTCAACATATGAATCTGGGGGCGGGGGAGGGGGACAAAAATATTCAGTCCATAATAGAAACTCAGCTAAGCAGTGCTTGGGTTTCAGATCCACAGAAACTGTGAGATCATAAATGTGTGTTTTTTAAGCCCTTAGGTTTTTGGGTAATTCATTATACAACAATAGATAACCAATACAGATTCATTCCTCCCTCCCTCCCTTCTTCCCTCCCTTCCTCCCTCCCTCCC
>NW_023270418.1:7732178-7814853 GCF_011800145.1 Mirounga leonina
TTCCTTCCTTCCTTCCTTCCTTCCTTCCTTCCTTCCTTCCTTCCTTCTTTTTTGTTTGGCCTGATCTTGTTCTTTAAGAGAACTTATCCTGGAAAGGGCTAGATAGTATTTCAGGCTTTACAGGACATATATAATCTCTGTCTCATAGTCTCTCTTATATATGGCTTGCCAACCCCAGGAATCCAACTATTCTGGTTCAGAAGCAGTTCTTTTCAAGTCTGTATCCCCCAGCAACTCTTCTACTCAATCCCTTCCATAGCTCCCCAGATCTCTAGGAATAAAAGCAAAGTCCTGGTGATGGTCTGCAAGGTCCTAGGCATTTAGGGTGCATAGCTGTTACCACACAGCTACACAGCTTGTCCCAGCTACATTGGCTTCCTTGTCAGTCCTCATATGAGCAGCTCACTTTTGCCCCAGGACATGCATGCTTCATGCTCCCTTTGCTTGCAGTGACTTTCCCCCAGAAACTTACACAGCTTGCTCCTTTACCTCCTGCCTTTCTTGGCCATCCTATTTAAAACTGCATCCATCCCCAAACACCTTAATTCTTCTCTTTTTTATTTTTCTAAGTTTATCTTACAACTTAGATATATTTACTTATTTATGCTGTTTATAATCTGTTTCTCTGTTAGAATTTAAGCTCCATGAAGCCAGTACATTTTTTGGGAGGAGGATGGTGAGTCTGGTTTTTTTCACATTGTAAGCCCAGTATTCTAAAAGTGCATAGAATTTAGTAGACACTCAATAAATATTTGTTGAAAGAGTGATATTTTTTAAAAGAACACTGGTCTGGATTTGAGGAGCCCTAACTTCTAGTTTGACTATGCCAAGACTACCTGTGTAAAGTATAAAATATTGAGCAAAAATTATAATAAATAGGTACTATCATTGACTGAGCATAGATTTCATGTCATGTATTGTGCTAAGTGGTTTATAGACGTTACCTTATTAATGCTCATGGCAGGTACTACTATTAGCTCTTTTTAATGGATAAGGCTTATTGAAGCTGAATTTCATCATCCATAAAATGAAAAAGTTGGAGCCAAATAATTGCAAAGATCTCTTTTTCCCCCTCAAAAGTTTTTTTTTTTTTTTTTTTTGGTAAGATATCTACCTCTTTCTATTTGAAAAGATCCATTTATTTATCCATGACTCAAAGAAAGAAAGTCAAGTCTCAAAGCTCCATCATAAATGTGAACATCAAGGCTACCTTCAGATAAACAATCTTTCACTTCTTTTTATTCTGAAATGCTCATCTCAGTTTGCTGAATCTGAAATAAATTTACAGAAATGAATTATCCCAGCAGTACATTCCTTCACTTGCGTTTAAACAACTGACAACATGTACATGCAAAGTGTGAGGTTAAACCCCTACATTTTGAAAGAAAATCCATGACCAATTATTTTTAGGGCACCTGAAAAAAGTTCAGTGTTCATTATTGGTTTTCTATTAGTAATGGAATTCAGAGCTGTTGTCACTGAATGTTCTTTGCCTCTGGCCTAATAGTCTTTCTTTAGCAATTTGTCTCAGGAAAATTGGATTAAGGAAAAGCTTTATGAGACTCTGTACCTACACCTCGAATCACACACTTGAGGGCTGGAAAGGACCAGAGTGATACCTGAGGTAACCCTCTCGTTTTGCAGAACAGGAAAAGGAAAGCTCAGATAAGGTAAGCTGTTCACAGAAACAGACACAGCTAACAAGCAGCAGAGTTGGAAATCTGAACCAGTACCAACTTACGCAGTACCAAAGTCCATGCATGCCTTTTCTACTTCATCACACTTCCTTACTGTGACCTGTTTGAGATTTTACTTGGAACATCAGGGTTTTTTCCTCTCCTACCACATCAGACATGGCAGAAGACCCTCATGTGTATAATACATTCTCCTGGTGTGTTCAGAGTTTGATGGAAATCAAACAATATTTTGCACGAAAGTAAACAAATAGTACCACGGGGCACTTATAAGCACTACCACAATTTATAATTGGCACAATTATGCAAAAGAATATACGTAACAGATTAAATGAGTTATAAGCACTTCCCTGAGTTTGAAAATACTAATGAAAATGGGACCAAAGCAATAGCTTTGACTAAATACTTACTATGAGCCAGGTGTTGTACTAAGCGTTTTAAGTTCAAATGCAGATGCAACAAAGAATAGTGGTTGCCTGGATTCAGATCCTGTCACTTGCTAGGTGTTAAATTTGGGCAAAGTACTTGGGCCATTATTCTTCATTTATGCGTGTCCACAAAACAGGGAGAAAAAAGAAAAAGGGAGAAATATAGCAGCTACGTCACGAGATTATTTTAAGGATTAAGCATGTGGAATGCTCACTGAGGTTTTCCCACTTGCCAGGCTGGGTTCTGAGCCCTCAACAAATGTCAACTGTCTTTATCTCATTTAATCTTTCCCAGGACCCACTGGAAGGTGAGCTCCGTGAGCCCAGAGATGTTTGCTTTATTCACTGTAACTGACACAACTATGCAGGAGGACATAAGCTGCAGTGCCTGGAACATGGTAGAGGCTCAATAAAACTTTGCTCAGTGAATAAATCTGTGAGTTTTGTACCCTTTTTACCTTCATTTTGCAGTTGAGGAAACTGAGTCTTAGTCCTTTTTCTAGAATCACATGGCAAGGCCATGTGCTATGATGGCATATCAAAATGTGTGATAAGGAATCATATCAAAATGCAATTACATGAGGATGAGACAATAGAGATGACCCTCAATCTGTTCTAATTCCTTTTAATAGTTTGATTATTTCCAAATATGACTACTTTCACTATTTTAAAGCATAAATTACTAGAGGTATGCCTGATATGATTGGGAAACATCAGTGACTGGGACAAACCTGTAAGCAGTGCAGAGCCACAAGGCATTAGACACGGGGGGATGTGTGCAAAGTCTTTAAGGAAGGTAAGTGTGGCATAAGTGTGCATGAAAGATTGGAGGGCCAGTGGCTGGGTGCAGGGAGGGCTGGACAGCAGTAAGATGGGTTGGAAAAGTACAGATACCACCTTCAGGTTACCCCAAGCCATTAAATAATTCTGAGGGCACCCCCTAACTCCCGGATCTCATTCACCAGGACACAATGAGTAGGTGGAAACCTAATCCGAGCTGGCAAATTCCAAGTGGCCTCCAAGTACCCCCCAGCCCAGGTAAGAAAAGCTAGATGGTGAGTCTGCCTGACCCCAGGGATATTGATAGGGTTCTTTTCAGGGGAAGAGAAAAATTCGATCTGGGATTTACCTGTGACTGTCAGAGGGGGTGGTGTGCACTCATGAATAATCCAGAGGGAATTCAGAACCCTGGAGTGTCCGCTGCCCCACAGGGGCTGGCCTGGCTGACCCCAGAGCCAGGCTAGTGGGTGTGACCTGCACTAGCTCCTGCTCCTCGGCAGCTGCCCAGCTTCACCACAGCAAACACACTGGGAAAGACGTTGGGGCTGGGGAGTTTAGGGAGAAAGGAGAAACTAAGGTGGAACGTGCTAGACACAGGTCTTTCTTGGCCTGAGGGCAAGCTACAGGCTGTTGAGCGAGTCAGGACCCATCATGTCAGCCTCAGTCTCACTGGGGCCAGTAAAGACACTGTGGCCTCAATGTATAGCTGGCATTTCTTACCCAGGGAGAACCACATGCAGGTCTGGAAAGCAGGGTGTGATGAAAGACAGAGGTTGCAAGAGAGAAGGGTAAGGTGGTCTTGTGACAAAGCTGGCAAAGCATCAGGACCTCTTGACCATTATTGGCAGCTGTATTTGCAATTGTACCCAAGAGGCTATGACTACATTTGGACATGTACAAAGGGAAAAAGGGAAGCATTACTGAATCAGCGGGGGATCAGCCTGAAGGAGGCAATGTTGTGCAGCAAGAAGAGTAGACTGCAGGGGTCAGAGAGACCTGTGTTCAAATCCCAGCTCAGCCAATTTCTGGTTGTGTGACTTTGAACAGAGTATGTCACCTATCTGGGCTCCAGTGGCATCATCTGTAAAACAAAGACGGCAATGATGCTAATAAAATATAACAGCAAATGTTTTAAAGCACTAAGATATGCCAGAATCCTAATATATAGCCTAATGCATAAAAGTTATATGTCTAGATTACACTATGTGGGTTCGAATCCTACCGCTGTGACTGATTAAGTAAACCTGGAAAAATTAACTTCTTTGAGGTCTAGTGTTCTCATCTGCTAAATGGAGACAGTAGCAATATCTGACTTTCATGGCAAAGGCCCAGTAAATATTTGTTACATGAATGAGGGTGGTTGAGAGGATTTCATATGATAATGTGTATAAAAAGCTGACAACTGGCACATAATAATCATTCAAAAATACTCGTTATTCTTATTTGTTAATAGGACTGAGTAAATGGAATATCATGTAAATAAACAGTCCCCCAGTTGCTGTTTATCCGGCGCTAGTTTTTCCTCCTCCTTTCCTTTTGTGTGTCATTCTGTGAATGACACCTTATTTTTTTTTAAATTTTATTTTATTATGTTATGTTCGTCACCATACAATACATCATTAGTTTTTGATGTAGTGATCCATGCTTCATTGTTTTCGTATAACACTTTAAAGCCCTCTCTCACCTAGCCCCGCCCTCCATCCAGATTCCTCTACAGCTCCAAGTTGGTCAAAGATTTGTAAGCCGAAGTAAAATCTATGTGCCCAATAGACCTGAGAAAAAGAGCACCGAGGCTGATGCAGTGCCCCGAGTGGTAGTGGATCCTTCCAGAGTCTGCAGGCTTCCTTCCTGCAATGCTGCTCAGAGCACCTGGATGTCTTGCTGTACCAGCTCTATTGGGAAGTCCTACCCTACTTGTGGTGATCTTGGCCTCTTGTGGGAAAATAAGCAGCAGGCCCCAGAGTACACTGGTGAAGGGATTCCATGAAGCAATGGCCCATGTCCTTCAAAGCCAGTATTTCTTCCTAGACAACCCACTGCTTCCCACCATTATATGCATTCCTCCAACCTCCTAGAAATCCTTCTCCCTCCTTTCTGCCTAATTGGATCCCAAGCACCCTTTATAGACCCATGTCCGTGAGACCCCACTCACTGCTTTCCTCACAGCTCAGATGCTAGCAAGTTCATTCACTAGCACAGAGGCGTCCTCTTATTCCAGGGGCAAAGCAGCTCATGTTAGATCAGCAGTTAGCAGGGTACAAAACACTTTGACATACTCTGAACTCCCTAGAATGTAGGCTGCCTGAGGGAAGGGAGTTTTGTCTATTTTGTTTGTTCTTTATCTCTGGCTCCTAGGAGAAGGTAGGCACTCAACACACATTTGCTGAGTGAATGACTGTGTTATGTGATTCTCACTGCAACTCTATGACTTTGGTAAGGCAGGTCTGATCATCCACATCTATAACAAGGGCAAAAGGAGCCTCAAAGACATAAAAACACCAAGACAGGGAGCTGATGGGTGGCAGGGCTGAGATGCAGACCTTATTCATAGCCTCAAAGTCTGTCTTCTTTCCAATAAACTGTCATTCACTCCATGTTTATTTGCCCAACTACGTAGAAGTTCCTCCCAAGCTATCTGTATGAGAAGCCCCTCATGCAGATGGACACTTCCTCCAAGTGGAGCTCTGTCTGTGATAATTTTCCTGCTGGTTTTCTGACTTGTGGCTATTGCTTATTCTCAGGATCCAAATACCTACTTGGCCTTTGGTTTACCAATTTGGAAGCCTGCTGAGCTCTGCTTCTAGCCTCCAGTTCCAGCACATTCTCTTACTAATGCCTGGCTATGCTAGCTAGGATTACTAACCCCCTGGTCAACTACAGACCCAGGGTGACAGTGTCATTTCTTCATAAAGCCTTCAACATTCAGCCCATTTGACAATATGTATTGATATATATTTGAAGTGCATATGCTTTGACAGTCTTTGTTCAAAGGTAGAGTAGGAGAGGATTTTACTTTCTACTTTATGTATTTGTGCATTGAAAAAAAGCATAAACTTTTTACAAAGATTATTACATTTATAGTCAGCAGAAACAAAGATTTTTTTTTAAGTTTTTATTTAAATTCTAGTTAGTTCACATATCTGTGTAATATTGGTTTTAGGAGTAGAATTTAGTGATTCATCAGTTACATATACCACCCAGAGCTCATCACAAGTGCCCATCACCTATTTAGCCCATCCCCCACAAAGATATTTTCATTAAAAAAAAAAAAAAGATTTTTGGCATCAGCTCAGTAAGGCACACTGAAAATACTCCAGCTGACACTGAGGATATGCAACCTTAGTCTTGAATTGTTCTACTTCATTCACTTGTATCTTGGTCCACTCTGTCTACTCCTTGTTTTGCTCACATAGTGGTCCCTTCAAGTTACCAGGCTCTAGTTCTGTTCTCCCAGCTTACTTATTTTAATTTTCTCTTTTTGCTCATACCTCCCTGACACCCTACAACTCCTTTTCTTGTGGATGAGCAAATGATCTGTGAAGCTGACCTTCATCAAATAGGGAAAGGCTCAAAGGAAAGATGGTTGGAATATAAAGCTCCCTTTTCTGACTTCACAGGAATTTGTGTTCTTGCCACACAATCAGGCACTAGGTGATATATCCAATTGTTTTTTCATTGGTTCTTGGTATTTGCTTTATTTTTCCAACTATATTTTAAATTCCTCAAAGGCAGGTATCTGAAATAATAGTTCTCTTTATCCCATGTAGAAAGGCTAAATATGTTTTCTATGTTCTGGATCCAGATTCTTTCCCCAATGAAGGCTGTTTTTCCACAATATTCTGCAAAAGAGATTTCCCAGGACTCTTGCTTGCCGCAAATGTCTCTCACAGGTTTATTTGATAAGTGATTAAGTTCAAACCATCTATTATGGTTTACAAAGTCCTTCATAATTGAGTACCAAACCATGTCAACAGGCTCATCTTCCCTTCTGCTTCCCTCTCCCATACAGGCAGCCCAGTTTCCAGTAATTATTAATTTCCTTCCTATTCCACAAATACATCATCACCATCACTATTAATCATCATTAATGCTTTTACATTTTGATGTCTTTGCCCACCATATATAGAATGACCTTCTTCTTTCTGCCCGATCTGAGAAGCCCTTCTGTTCCTTCTAAGACTTGTTTCAGATCACTCCCCTGCTGGAAAAATCTTCCAGAGTTCTGGAGGCAAAGGCAGTCTCTCTCTCCTATGTGCTCCCACAAAACTTTAACCCTTATCACCTTACATGTATGATTCTTTCTCTCTGACTTGCTCAAAGTAGGACTTGGGTCTATTTATTTATTTATTTATTTATTTATTTATTTTTGTGGTCCCTAGCAGTACTTTTTATAATACCTGACAAAGTTGACACACAATAAATACGTGTTGCATGCATCTGTGAGCAAAAGACAGAAGTGTTCTCCAGGTAGTTCCTATGATGGATTCGAATGCAGAGTGATGGCGAACAATGAAAGAAAGGAAGGAAGGGGGTGGGGGTCATTTTACTGGAAGTCAAAGGGATTCGTTCTTGCATCACGCAGTGCAGCTGACCGCTCCCAGAAGGGAGACATCCAAATGTAAGATGCAGAACATTAAATATTGAAAGCAAAAGTTAAATATTAAATTTTAATATGAAACATTAATGCCAATAAACAAAGCCAGCCAGAGGGGGACAAAATTAGGACCAGGCCACAGCCAAAAAGGAAAGAGTCATGGCTCAGGTTGAAAGCTGACCATGGCCTGGACTTTCCCAGCAGGGCTCATTGGTAATGGTCACACCCATCAAATTTCCCTGGGGGGAGCAGTGGAGGGGAGAAAAAAAACCTTTTATAACCCACAGCCATAAAACCCAAGTCTTTCCTACAAAACAAAACACAGTAAAGTGTTTTAGGACCGCCAAAGCTTTAGAACTCATGGTACACTGGAACAAAAGTAGAGGCAGCAGAGAGGAAAATATGAGGTTGCTGAACCCTTGGGGCAGGAATCTTATCTTTGCTTGTACTGTGTGGGACTGGGCTTGTGTACAGCCAACTTCGGCAGAGAGAAATAACAAGAGTCATTAAAAAAAGAAAAAAATAATGGGCTCGCTCATGTTGGTGCCAGTGGGTGTTTGCCTACATGAGAAACAACCTCAGGAGCAGAAAATTGAAAATAGTGCTCAAAATTTTAACTTATTAGGGCCCCAAACTTACCCCATCTGGGGATGTGGGAGCACTTGTGTCTACCATGACTATTCAGGGTCAAGGGCCTGTCAACCTTATAGGACTCAAGCTAAACCTGAAAATCTCATAAATTGTGCACTTTCCATCAGAAAGCCAATGGAGTCGGTTGGTTAAACTCAATAATTAGGTAAGTCGTTGGGTTAGATTCAAAATGATCTGGATAACTTACTCTTACGCCTATATTCAAATCTTGCTTGGTACCCTTAGTTTATGAAAAACGCTTATTCTAAACATTGAGGCTGGGACTGCAGGGGCCAGATCAGATTCTTCTGGGGCAACTGTGGTGAGGTATTAGGAATCGACATCCGTGACCACTGAAAGGAAATAACTTCACAGCATTGGCCTTCAGGGTCAGGATGACACAGAAGACTATTTGTCTTGCTTTAAGCCTTGGAGTCCAGAGGAGAAGCAGAGAATTCTGGGAGCAAGACCCACATCACAGCAAAGGTCTCACATAACCAGTCCCCAGGTTATAGGAAATTTAAGAGGTCACTGAATGTAAAGCCCTTACTCTCGGCCAGGCTCTCGCCTAACCTGGGAAAGCATAAATGTGTGCAGTACGTCAAGACAGAGGAAGTCTCCACCAAGTCTCCCATTCCCCAAGAACCCTTACAGTTTCCAGGGGAAATAATGGACGCGATGATAAAGGAATGAGGGTAATTTAGCTGGAAGGATAATCTTCACAAGAAATTAGCAAGCATCAGGGGGGAAATGAGCATGGATTGGTGGTTTAATTTTAACCATATGGAAGGATTAACTGATCGGTGCTATCGAGTAACCATATCAAGTGAAAGTCAATCAGGAGACAGCTTGGGGGAAAATTAGGTTTTCTTAAAGGAAACAAGGTATGAAAATGGAAGCTGGAGCCAAGAAACGTAGAGTCCACATTATGTGATGTTTTCTTTCCTTGAGGTCTCTGTATTTTTTATGATATATTTTTGTTACTTTCCCTTTTTTCAAATCTATTTGAGAATTTTTACCTCCCTTCTACCTCTTTCTCCCCACCTTTGTGTACCCCACATAATCACACAAGGCTGACAGAGGTTAGCCCTAGGAGACAGGGTAGCCTGCTGAGTTTCAGAAGAGAACAGGGAATTTTAATGTAAGTTGTAGTATTTTGGGTGTATACAAACTCACTTATGTCTAGATGTATAGACATATATAGACATACATATACACAATATATCTAGATCTGGCTTCTCTGGTAAAATATTGCATCTCAAATAAATATTGATCATGTTTTATAGGAAAAATAGAAGTTATAGTTTGTATGCTATTGGCAACATCAAATTATTCTTAATGCCTCACAAAATGCAAAGAAAAGATTAATGAGCCAGACAGTCAGGAATAGAGCCCAGCTTTCAGACTGACTCACGAGGTGAGTCGGAGGTGATTACTCAACAGTACGGGGCTTCAGTTTCCATGACTGGAATATGACAGGATTAGACCAGTAGGTGGTTCTCAGACTATAACTCAACAGTCCCTGGTGGTTGATGGAGAAGTGATGCAGGGTCCACCATAAAGGCAAAGGGGAACTGGAACAACATTAGCTACTTCAACCAGAGTTGCTCCATTTTAGTCCACTTATTTCTATATTGGACTTTTGCATAATGGTTTATGTTTAAAAATGGATTCATACTTAAAAAAACTGAAAACTCATTGGGCTTTAATAGATGATCACTCAACAAAGCTGCCCGCTTCTATGCCCTTTCACATATATAGTGAACCATCACTTCTGAGTAGGAAGGAATTGTAGGGATCACATGGGTGAACTCCTTCCTTTGACATGTGAGGAAACTGAGGGCCAAAAGCAGAAGTGACCTGCCTGAGGACTCAAGGCCAGTTGGTGTCTGAGCAGGTTTAGTCTCTCTCTTCTCCCAGACCTACTGCTTCCTCCACGAGGTAAGGGATGGTGAAATCTGATGTATTAGTTTGCTAGGGCGGCCATAACAGGGACCACAGATTCGTGGCTTAAACAACAGAAATTTATCGGGAGCCTGGGTGGCTCAGTTGGTTAAGCGACTGCCTTCAGCTCAGGTCATGATCCTGGAGTCCCAGGATCGAGTCCTGCATCGGGCTCCCCACTCAGCGGGGGGTCTGCTTCTCCCTCTGATCTCCTTCCCTCTCATGCTCTCTCTCTCTCATTCTCTCTCTCACTCTCAAATAAATAAATAAAATCTTTAAAAAAAAACAAAACAAAACAGAAATTTATCTCCTCGCAGTTCTAGAGGCTAGAAATTCAAGATAAAGAGGCTGCTGAGGTTGGCTTCTTTCTGAGGCTTCTGTCGTTGCCTTGTAGATGGTTGTCCTCTCTCTCTGTGTCTTCATACGACCCTCCCTTTGTGCACACCTGTGTCCTGATCTCTTCTTCTAATAAGGACACCAGTCATGTTGGATTAAGGCCTACCCATATGACCTCATTTAACCTTAATTATCTCTTTAAAGACTCCATCTCCAAATACAGCTACAATCTGAGGTACTGGGGGTCAGGCTGTCAACATGAATTTTGAGGGCAAATAATTCAGCCCATAACACATGGTGATTATAGGGATCACTCAGAGAGGTTTTTTTAAAAAATTGTTTTAATGCTTTTGAAAAAGCAATATATGCACTCATTCAAAAAAATGCAAGAATTTTGAAAGGGTGTACAGTGAATAATCATCTCAGTCCTCTAGTTTCCTTTCCCAGGAACACATACTATTACTTTTTCTTGTGCATCTTCCAGAAGTGGTTGATGTATATTCAAACCTATAGTATATGTTTGTCTCCCTAGTGTATACTAAGGAGATTTAAAACAAACAAAAACTCTTCTGTTTCAATACCAGACAAATTAAATCAGAATCTCGGCGGCTGGAGACCCCCAGGTGTCTCTGGTGATAGGATAGACTTGGGGAACTACTCTAGACCCCTGCTCCTCAGGGAGTGTCTGAGATCCAGCAGCATCAGAGTCACTGGGAAGTTGTTAGAAATGCAGACTATCAGGCTTCATCTCAGACTTACTAATCTAAATCTCCATTTTATTAAGATCCTCCCTTAGGTAATTCAAATGCAGACAAAGTTTCAGAAGCCAGGTGGCTTAGTTTTTTACTGGAATTTCTGCTGGACATACGAATCTCAGTGGATGGTCCTACTGAGCAGGCCCGACCCCAGACAGAGAAAAATGACTGGTGCCTCCAGGGGCAGGAGATAGGCTCCTACAGGGTGGCCTGTCACTTGGACCAAAGAGCCTCTGACAACATGTCCCCCAAGAAGAAGACAAGGAGTAACCTCAGGAGCTGCCTTGTCATGCCTTTCCCCTGTAAATGCTCAGGGCCCACTTTGGTACCAGTTACTGAAAAGCCTACTTCAGATCATTCCAGTTTTGCAATTGGACACTCTTCTGCTAGCGAACAAATGTGCCCACTGAGAGCTGGAGAATGGCTCCCCTAAACCGCAGCGAACACACTGCAGATTCGGCAGCCTGGCATTCCTCTGGCCTGTGCGATAAATTGCTGAGGCCATCATCCGTGGCAAATAACCCAGCTAGGCTGCCTGGCAGGCTGCGGGGGAGGGAGCTTGGGGTGGGGAGGTGTCAGACAGTCAATTAGCCACGGAAACAACATTCCTTCCTCCAGGGTGGATTTTCCTCTTTTCAGCACCACTAACTCAAATGTCAAACAAGTTGTAACTGCCATGGAGACCAGGCCCTGGTTACAATATTTGCTTTCTGTAAGAAAGAGAAAACAACCCGCCATTTCGGCTTTACCTTTGGAGTTCTGGGACTTGGGATGGGGCCAAGTGAGCTGCTTGTTAGCAACTTTTCCACTCCCACCCAGCTCCTACACCTCGTGCTGCTAAAGGGAGCCACTTCTGAGTCCCCTCAGTGCTGGTTGCAAACCCAGAGCTGGGGGAGGAGGGGAAGCTATGACACGAAGAGTCTCCCTTCTGGGGCAGCTGTGGCTAGATGTCAGCCCCAGTCACATTAAAGCATGTTTCCAGCATCTTAGAACCCACTAAGAGAAGAGTTAATGAGGCCTTGGAGTGCACCCAATCCTGGAATGAACTGAGATGCCCTTCACATCCTGAAATGCCAGGTGTTTGCCTCAAAGAGGCATTTATGGGAGTACTGGTTTTGGCAATTCCCTTTGGCAATGGCAACTGAGCAATGGGAACTATCCCCCTCCCCGGGGGTGGGGGTGGGGATGTTAGATGCAAAGAGCTTCTGTGACTTGCCCAAGACCCCTCGGCAGGGAGACCCCTTGGATCACAAACTCTCTGAACCTGAGCTCCCAGAGGGCAGGCACCACAGTTTGTGAACTACTTAACATCGCGTCTCAGGGTTCTTTGGAGTGGGAGGCATGTAGAAAAGGCTCAATTCTAGGCAGTGGTGATGAGCCCTGGGAGTGGATTCTACACAATCCTGGAGCCAATAAGGCACATCTGGTCCTACCTAGGTAGGTAGACAACTCATTTGGGGAGCAGGCAACTTTTCAAAGTCATTCTCATTTTCCTCCCTTACTCGAAGTGAGTGTGAGGGAGATGGTAGTGGATGTTGGATTTCCACTTAGGGGGACTGTGTAGACCTAGGCAAATTTTGATGCTCAGAGGCTAAGGGAGCATGTTAACCAGGCAGCCAGGAATAGAAGGAAATGTCAAGTGAGCAAAAGTTGATTCCTTTGAGTGGTCTGAATGGTGGAGGCTAAATCCTAAAAAGAGAAAGCAGGGCTGGAAGCAGAATGGAAAGACAGTCAAAAGTTGAGTAGAACATGAACAGACTGTGGAGTGAGACAGAGTAGAAACAAAGCCTGGGGGCTTCCAACTTTTTTTCTGGCTGATTAGGGTATAGGTATAGGTATATCACTCCATTTAAAGATGTGAAGTAGGGGTAAACACAGTCTTGGGTACAAAATGCCAGAGCCACCTTTCCACCTGCCTGGCTAAGTTGTGCACATAAAGTTGTAATTATGTAGGTCCCTCTCCACAGCTCTGGCCATTATGTGCCAGTAATATTTTAATTGCATCCTTGGGAACGTAGCAATGGTTTCCCAAACCCTGGTCTAAACTACTCCTTTTACTTCTTAGAGCAGTATGACATCCATCGAGAGCTTATCTCATGGTTTCCTCTCCTGGACAATCAATTAAATTAATAGCTGACACTAATACAATGCTTACTGTGTTTCTGGTACTATTCTAAGTACCACAGAAATATTTACTCATTTGATCATCACAGTAACTATAACCGTAAGGTAGGTACTAATATTATTCCCATTTTACAGAGGAGACAACTGAGGTACAGAGAGATTGAGGAACTTTCCCAAGGTCATTTGGTTAGTAAGTGGTAGAGAATGGATAGAAACCCCAACAATCTATCTCCAGAACTGTACTTTTAACCTCTATACTGAATTGCATTTTAAGCTCATTCTTCTACTATTGTAGCTAAATCCATGTTATTTTCCTCTAGATCAGCCTGGGAGATTGGCAAAAACACCTACACAGTAGACGCTTTATGAAAAGACTTGATATATTTAGAGGAAGTATTTGAGCTAAGCCTAGGTCTTCTCTGCGGGGCCTCTGTGGAGCTCATGGATAGACTTCAGGAAGTACTTTATCCAAGAAGCTTCAAAGCAGAGACCTCTAGTAGATCCAAGCCAAATGAGGAATATGTGGCAAGTGCTTCAAGGAAGTGTAATATAGCCTTAATATAGCTGGGAGCCCATATGGTCCAGTCTATGCCTAGAGTCATCTACAAAAGAGTACAGACCAGAGCCAAAAATAATTATAAATGCATTTTGATTTTTCAGTTTTCTTTCCAAAAAAAAGTAAAGGGGATCCCTTTCATAACTCACACAGATTTTTAAAAATCCTTTTGTCTCTCCCAATTTATTCATACACTGACACCATTCCACCGCCTCTCTCTTTCCCAGTTTACACTTTTTGTTCTCTCAGAACTCTCCCTGACACCCATTCCACCCTTCTTCCAGAAGTGGTATCTGGAGATACCTTTCCATGACTGTCAAAGGACTTGGTGGCCCTGGGCCATCTGTTCTTTGCTCACGCCCCAGGGAAGACACATAATCTTCTGGGAAGCTTAGTTCTTTTCTTGCTTTAACTATTTCTCAATGAGTAGTTCTCTTGGACAATTTCTGGAAAACAAAATTCTCACTTCTTACATTAATAAATACCATTTTTGAGGTCCTCCAACATACCAGTCCCAGTGCTGTCCTTCAAGTTTATTTCATTTTATCTTCAAAACAACCATCCTAGAAATATGTTACTGTTGTATCAATTTTACAGGTGAGAAATTTTATGTTCACGGAGATTCAATAACATGCCTAAGGTCATACAGCAAGTCAGACTTAGTCAAATTCTTGTGTTTCTTAAAGAATGGTCTGCAGATGCGGTGCCTGGGTGGCTCAGTCATTAAGCGTCTGCCTTTGGCTCAGGTCATGATCCCAAGGTCCTGGGATGGAGACCCACATCAGGCTCCCTGCTCTGTGGGAAGCCTGCTTCTCCCTCTCCCACTTCCCCTGCTTGTGTTCCCTCTCTCGCTGTGTCTCTCTCTGTCAAATAAATAAATAAAATCTTAAAAAAAAAAATGGTCTGCAGAACAAGGTGATCAGAATTCACTAGGGTGCTTGATAAAAATTCAGGTTCTTGGTTCTATCCTAGACCAAGTTATTTTGGGGAATGGTGCTGAGGAATCTTAATAAATATTAAAATGTGTGATCCTATTACTCTACTTTGGTCTCCTTGGCTGTAGCTGCCCCTTCCCCAAGTCTCACCTCCTCAGTCAGGCGTCTGGCAGATCCAGGACCTTCCAGGCATCTAACTAGGTTCTTCCTGCAGGTGCGACCCAGGCCTTTGACTCCTCTCCCCTTTCCCCACAGAACAAGGACAAGCAGCATGTACTTGTTTCCTGCTGGGCCTGGATTTGTATTTCCATTTGCAGAACACTCTCTCTCCTCCCTAAACCCTCTGAGGTTTGTGACTAGGGTGTCCAGTCTATTCAAAATCAGAAAACAAACAAGGCTTCCTACTGGAAGGTTCCAGGGAAGGAGGGACTCCAGCTGTCTGTGGCTACTAGAGGGAGGCAGCCAGGCCTCCATCCAGCTTTCTGGAGCAGATGACTCCAGGAGGGAAGGTCATTTGGCATTTCTGAGAGAGCTCTGGCTTGGAATGAGCAATCCAGGTTCTAGTCCTTGCCCTATCACTAATTCCCCACAAGTCACAGGTCTCTCTGAACTCCATCTGTATGGTAAGTGGCTAAGCAACAACAGCTCAAGAACCTGTGAGCCCAGAAAAGCAGGGATCTCAGGTCATCTGGAAGGCATCCCAGAGAAGATATGAATGAGACCTTGGACACATTTTGTCTTAGACCCTGGGTCATCCTGGCCAGTTTCATTCTCTTCTCTAACATCAAACTGCAGCAGGATTAGCACTTCTGCTTTAGTAAGGCTGAGGACTGATGTAGTCCATGGTGAAGAGTTAAACTAGACATTCGTTAAACACAATTTACT
Organism: Mirounga leonina; assembly: GCF_011800145.1. Classification (NCBI taxonomy): domain Eukaryota; kingdom Metazoa; phylum Chordata; class Mammalia; order Carnivora; family Phocidae; genus Mirounga; species Mirounga leonina. The sequence goes on from NW_023270418.1 coordinate 7,747,840, forward strand.
AAGTACCTCCTATTGGCCAAGTACTGTGCTAGGTACTGGTGATAAAGCAGAGAGTACATATTATATGCCATGCACTATGAGTGTTTCCCATGCACTGCCTCGCTTAATCCTTATAACAATACTACAAAGTAGGTAGAATTATTATCCCACATTATAAAGAAGCTAACGCTCAGAGAAGGTGGCCTAGAGTATGAATCCAGGCAGTCTGACCTCAGAACTCTTGCTCTCGGGGAAGACAGCCCTCCTGGCAGCTGATGCCTTGGACAGGAGTAGACCATGTGGTATGATGATGCTGAGGAGCTGGAGTTCTGAAGCACCTGGTGTCCTTGCCTCACATGGACGTCTACATCCCATTGCTGCTCTGCTTCATGGCTACCAGTCCACCTTACCACTTGGCGGAACTCTTCTAAGCCTGCATATCACAGTCCAGATCCCCAGTCACTCTCTCTAGATGAGGGCCACGACTACTTGCTGGCTTTCTGGGACCCACCCTGCTGCATCCATGCATGCTTCCTGAGTCATCTTCCACCAACTCTATGGCAATCAGATCAGCTCAGGACCAGCCCCACCACCACCTCTGTGGTTCCCACAGCTCATGTTATGCCAAGTGCAAACTCAACATTCCAGAGACCCACTGTACCCTAAACCCTGAATACCCACCTCAGCTTGGCCCTCACTCTTAGCACACTCCTGAAAAAAGAGCAATTCTGTGGGGTTGATGTGCCTTATGCAGTCTGGGTCTCACAATAATTCTGCTATTGTTTTCCCAAGGTTAGATTTTCCCAAGATCAGGCAGCTGGTACACAGTTGGGATTTGAGTCCAAGTCGTGTGGCTTAAATCCCATGCCCTGTACTGGCATTTTCCTAACTTCAGTTATTTGTTTGTTATTTTCATGATTTTTTTTTCCCATATGCTCATACACTGACCTTATAATTTCTATTTTTCTTTCAAATGAGCCCCCACCTCCTTTATTCACTTTAATACATCTTGCCTTATCCTAAACCAAAACTCCAAAATAATCAGAGGTTTGATGTGCTGCTTGCTTTTTCTAATATATGTTCAAATAAAATTTTTATACATTTGCCCTGTATAGCAGCCCTGCTTCCCTTAACTTTCCTCACTGTTCTCCACAGATAACGATTCTAATGAGAGGGCCAATGCCAAGGAGCCTGGGGTATTCAAAAGAACCTGGGCCAGGGGAAGGAAAAGCTGGCTTCTCAGCCTGGCTGAGCAGCTACGAAACCATGTGACTTTGGGAGAGGAGACTCCTAGGCACCACTGACAAGTGAAGTCCCTGGAAAAGAGTGATCTCTAGGGCCTCTTTCAACTTGCCCCCTGAGCCTTCCTTCTCTTCAGAGCATGCAGTGAGCCACCAGGCTGCTGGAGAAGTGCCCCTTCCCAGCCATTTTCTGTGGGGATTTGGTCTGTCAGCCGTGCCAAGCACCCAGCACAGTGCCTGGCGCAGTGTAGGTGCAGGACAAATACCAGCTGCCTCTCCCTACCACGGCTGCAGTATCTGAGAGGGGACCCAGGCTGGAGAAGTCAGGGGGTGACGGAAAGAGATAGCAATTCCTTCCCCCTTTCCTACCCCTCCGTCCTAAGCCCCCTCCACCTGCCCGAAAGAGGGAGGGAAAAGAAACCAGAGAGGAGAGGCTAGTGCAGCTGGAGCCAGGGCGGGCTGTAAAACAATCGGAGGGCAGCCGGCATGTATCGCTTTGCAATGATTGCTCTGGCAGCTTGTGTCAAAGTGAGAGACTGAGTCGCAATCATGAAACATTAGCACATTGACACACGTGGCCCCAGCAGAGCAGGGCTCTCTGGTTTCAAGAGAGCATGACCTCTGCCCTGGCCCCTCAAAGCCGGGTGACCGAGGACCCTCCAGCTACAGATCTAGGGGCCAGCCTGTGTGGGGAGCCCCAGGGCCCTGCAGGAACTCTAAACTTGCTTACCTATGACCTGTGGCCCTGGAGAGGCTTCTGGCGAAACTCCATGCAAGGGAGGCATCGGTCCTCCTGTCAGGTGCCCGGGTGGGTGGTCTGCTGATGCCAAGGCAGCGGAAAGCCTTGTTTTGGACTTAGCCATCTCCTCCAGGGGCTTGCAGCCAAACTGCCTGGGATCCCACCTCTGAAAGCCTGTGTGACTTTGTAACGTCACGTAGTCTCTCTGAGTCTCAGTTTCCTTGTCCAGAAGTGAGGATGAAGATATCAAGCTGTCAAGCTTAATTAGGAAGGTTAAATCAAATATTTACTCTGGTAAGGGCCCCAGGGCAAAATCTCTTGATAAGACCAGGAGAGAGCAAAAGACTGACAAAATAGTAGGGGCGATGGAGACAATGTTTGGTTTCCCTTTCTGTAAAGATAGCTGGGCTGGTATCTCAGGTTGAGTGTTGATGACTACGGTTTTGGGGGAGGGTACAGAATGAGCTTCTAACAAGGGCTGTGTTTGCAGATGGGAGGCCCTGCCCTTTTGGATGTGTATATAAAGTCAAAAGGCAGATAAACACAATCTAGGGACTTGGCGTGTGATCCCTTAAGCAGACCTGTGAAAGATGTGGGGATTTTCGAGCTCAGAGAGCAGTTGGGTAGGTTCTCCCAGAGTCATCTTTTTAATGCCATTAGTGTATGATGTCCACATGTCTCCTCCCTAAAGCCTGTTCTTCACCAAGCTTCTTCCTCATGAAGCCCCCATGACGGCCCCTAGTGATCCTCATGGTATTCAGACTCTTGTGTCATTTCTTCCTGCATTGGGCCAGAGATGATTTGTGTGACCAATAAATTGTTGCAGTTATAAGGTGTGACTTCCAAAGCTAGGTCATAAAAGGCATCATGGCTTCCACCTTAGTCTCTTGGATCACTTTTTCTCAGGGAAGTTGGCTTCCATATTGTAAGAACACTCAAGCAGCCCTCTGGAAAGGACTATGTGGAGAGGAGCTAAGGCATTCTGCCAACAACCAACACTAAGATGCCAGCCATACAAGGGAGCCATCTTGGAAGTGAATCTTCCAGGCCCAGCCAAGTCTTCAGATGACCATAGCCGACATCTTGGCTGTAACTTCGTAACAGCCCTTGAGCCAGAACCACCCACCAAGCCGCTCTCGAATTCCTAACCCACAGACACCAGGAGAGATAATAAATATTCATTGTAGTTTTAAACCACCAAGTTTGGGGATAATTTGTTATATAGGAATAAATAACTAATACAGAGCATCTCAAGAAAACCCCATAGATATGCTCTCATGTTAGTGGAAAGCACTTGGCATTGAGGGGGCTGCGTTCAGAAGATCAGAAGCAGCTAAAAAGGGGTTTTAGAAACATAATCCTGTGTTCTTGGAATCCCATCTCACAGATCCATATCAGAAGCTCTTTGGGGGGCACCTGGGTGGCTCAGTCATTAAGCGTCCGCCTTCGGCTCAGGTCATGATCCCAGGGTCCTGGGATCGAGCCCCACATCGGGGTCCCTGCTCGGTGGGAAGCCTGCTTCTCCCTCTCCCACTCCCCCTGCTTGTGTTCCATCTCTGGCTGTGTCTCTCTCTGTCAAATAAACAATTAAAATATTTAAGAAAAAAAAAAAAGAAGTTCTTTGGGTGTTTGTGAAAATACATATTCCTGGGTCCTGCTCAAGGAAATGTGGACTCATGAGGTCCAGAGCCCATGAATCTATATTTTACTTACTTCTATAAGTTCCCCAGTAGTTTTTGGTGAACAGTTTAGATCTAGACCAATTATAGATCTAGATCTGATTTTATCGATCAGGCAGTGTTGAGATAGGAAGTGGTCTGTCAAGACCACAAAGCAAGACAGGAACAGAGGAGAGAATAGAAACTCAAGGGTCCTGGAATTAAGTCTGAGGCTCTTGCCCCAAATTTGCAGCTTAGTGGAGTTCAGATGTTAAAACAGGAGGGCAGCTAGGGAGCGATTTGTCTCAGGTGTGGAGACATAGAGCTGCCTGTTTCCTCTAAGGAGGTGTTGGGTGGGCCACAGCAGGCAGGCAGACAGGCTCCACTGCCTCTGTGGCTGGCCTAATCACACCCATCTCTGCACAAATGCCAGGTAATAGCATTGTAATGAGCCTGCTGTGCTTTTAAAGTTGCACTGAACACAGCATTTGAGTAAAGATGGCTGCTGGGTTTAGGATGGACTTCCATCTGCTGGTTCCAGCCAAATGCTGCAGTAACAATTGGGATGCCTGGGACTGCATTTACATGTGTGTGTGCATGAGCCTGTGTGCCTCTGAAATAATGAGCACACAAAGGCAAAGGCATAGCTGTGGGCCCAACTATGTGGTTGTACACCTATGAAAAATATGAACACACACATCTGTGTGTGTGTGTGTGTGTGTTTATTCCTAGCATCACATCCTGTACTCCAGAAAACATGCATGATTTACAGACACAGGAAATGTCTTTGATGTCATGTAGGCTTCTTGTCCATTCTTGGCGCTACGCATGGTGATTTACAAAGCCAACATCCCCTATTTGATCTGAGCGAGACCTGACATGGAGCCATCAATCTGGTGGCTTTGTAAATATTTTCAGTTCTCCAGTCACAATGGGCACTGAGAGCTCTGTGAAGTTCAAAGTCCTCATCTCTGCCATGGTATTTGTAGGAGAAAGGGATGTAGCCAAACAGGCATGAGGGCATTTGTAGAAGTATTATTAGAGAAGAGTGTGGGGGACAGAAGGTCTTCTACCAAGACTACCTGCCACCCCATCCTCCCATCCCCCCCCAACCCTCACCTCCCAGCTTAGGGCTTCAGCTCTTCTCCCTGTGGGCCAGTTGCCAGCTGAAGTAGGGAGGGGTGATTTTAAGGAGCTCGATGCAGAGCAACTTGGCTACTCATCAGTCTCTGACTTTAATTCCTAGTTCTAACAACTAATTGCTGGTGATTCCAGCAACTGTTCCTCTCATTCTTCCTGAAGCTTTTGATATATATGTTTCTATGAGAGTTATTTATCATGTTGTATTACAGAAATTTGTTAATGTGCCTGACTCTCCCACCTCCTAGTCCTGGAGCTTTGTGAGGGCATTCTATCTTGTTTATTACTGTATCTTCAGCCCCAGCCCAGTACCTGAAGGCCAGGTGATGGCCAGTCAGCAGTGGACAAACAGATTGAATTAGGGCCTTGTTACTGGAACCAAACCTTTCCTTGAACCCTAGAGTCTTAATAGCCAGATCCCGGTTTTACAGCCTTACTTTACACCATTGTTGGAGTCCCCGCTCCATGACGTGTCTGGGACCCCAAGTTTTCCCTCTGGGCACTAGACATTGTCCTCCCTTATTCCCACCAGTTCCTGCAGAAGCTCAGCTCCTGCCCTTGCCTCCCAGCCTATGCCAGATGAGAGCCTAAATTGAACACCACCTAGAATTTGCCAGTGCAAGAGGCCTGTGGTGCTCCATTCCAACTGCTGCCCAGTCTGATGCCACCACCCTCTAGATGCTTGCCCTTTGTCTCAGTGTCAGATTGCCTCATCCTAGTGCTTCAAGAGCCTATGCAGTCCCCAAGACCCTGTTCTGATAAAGAATAATAATAACAGTGATTCTCATTTGAATTGTAAAACTACTATGTTTCTAGTGCCAAGTTTAATTCTCACAGAGAAGTTTCTCTCTACTTTACAGATGAAGAAGCTGAGGCTCAGAGAGGTTAAGTAACTCGCTTGAGGTCACATAACTTCTGAAGTCAAGACCAATGGAGGTGGCACAGTGGGGTTGAGGGACCATAGGCTATGGGCTCAGAGACACCTGGATTAGAGTTTGGTTGCTAATTGGCCAATTCACCCTGCACAGTGCACTCCTGGAACCTTGTCTGTAGAGTAAGGACAGCAAGAGTTACTTCTCTGGGTTGTTAGGACAGCCCAATGAGCTGTGTCTGGAAAGTGTCCAGTGCAGAGTCTGACAGTAGGTATTCAGTAAGCGTTTGTTTCAGTCTCTCCTCTTCTTGGCCTCTCCTCATTCAATCTTGAGTTCAGGCACTCTGACAAAGAGGAAATGCACTGACATAATCTCTGATCAGAACGTCCAGAGCTATACTTTCCTCCTGTCACTTCTTTATTTCATTATCTCTAATGGGACATAATGAGAAAGCTAGCATTCACAGTCTTGAAAATTTTCCTCATGACACTAAGTTTATGTCTCCCCTCCCTCACTGTTAGATCATTGTGAACGTGACAAGAGAGAGCCTTATGGAGAAGCAATTATCCCGAGCAAATGAATTCCACACAAATTCAAAGGTGAAGATTACAATGAGAACAGAGACGTACATTATTAGAAAATTAAAGTGGAAATCAAATAAGGATTAGGAGCCCTGAGTCTCAAATATTTAATTGTCATAATTGCCTAATTAAAATGGTTTTTTAAGCACTCCTCCCCCTTCGCCCATGAGTGCTAGGGCTCTATTGCCAGGAAGACAATTGCAGCATGTAGACTTATCATAACATGAGGGCTGACCCCTGGCAAACCTTTTCGCTGAAAGAAAAGTTACACTGGCTCTTCATTCATGCATTCATTTAGCAACTACAAAGTGAGTGTGTACTACTACACACTGCTTTGGAGGCAGTCTTGGTTGACCATACCCTGGAGGTAAATGAGTGAGGGAGACCTTCCGAGCCAAGCTGAAATGACTTTTTTACTTGAAAAACTGCTCATAGTTTGCCAAACCAAGAGGGATTCAGGGTGAGTGCTGGTATGTGAAGCTGGGTCACGGCCCGAAGGTAGCTCAGGCTGGAGGGAATAGGAGAGGCATAAACTGAGATGAGTCACACAGCAGGGCAAGTTGTAAGAACGGATCAGGGAGTGGACAGTTGGATTTGAGTGTGTCAATGCAGATGTTTCCTGGGATACCTTTTGTTCATTTGGCATCTGTCTTCCCATGCTAGACTGAAAGCCTTCTGAGGGCAAGGATTGTGTCCATCTGATTTGCTGTATCCCCAATGCCAAGCACATAACAGAGGATTTTTTAAATGTGTTGTTTAATTGAATTAAATTAAAATGACATTACTTTGAAATAGACCTTGATGTACTTCAGGAAGCCAGAGGCCTTGAAGGAGCTGAGCCAGATGGAGACCTACAATGCCTGGCACATAGTAGATGCTCATTAAAAATGTGGTGAGTGAATGAATTTATGAATGAATGAATGCCAAGCACTGTTCCACACATTGGAATAGAAAGATGATTAATGCATGGCTCTTGCCCTTGAATAGGTCCTAGATGAATGAGGGACACAGACTTGTGACCAGCTAATGAGAACCCAACTTAATCTGAGATGAGTCATACCATTTATCAAGCCCAAGAGCTGGCATCTCATTTTCATTAATCTAGGGACTGCTGCCAGGATCATTTTTGTGGGTCTAGAGACTTTACCTCTTCAACCTGAGTGTAAACTTTGACAGCAGAGACCTGTATAGTAGGAGACTATCACTTTGTATTTCACTGGATGAAGGCATGAATGACAAGGCAATGTAACTTACCTTCAGTGGAAACAGGGTTGTTTTCACATTATGACAGGTGCTGTGATCATCTTCCCGAATAAATCCTATGCCTTGCATCCAAGTTTGGCTGCTTGCTTAACAAATACTTTTTCTCTGACATTCCAGATATCTCTAAATATTGGGTTGAAATGAACTTAATAAATCTACTGCAAACACTCTGACAGATACTAAGGGGAGAGGCAAGAATGCTTATGATTTGATCTCTGCTCTCAAAAGGCTTATACTCTAGTTGAGGGGATAAAGCCTAGACCCATCAAAAAGATCACATTATTAGCACCCAAGCAGAGAAAATGAGATGTCAGGTCTCATGTTTGATAAATGGTCACCTCTCCCCCTGCCACAAACTTTAGCCTGCTTTGCCACTCCAGTTCTTAAGTGCCACTGCCCTGCTAAATAAATTGGTTTAGGAACATTGACCTATGGATGGACCTATGTTTCCATCACCCCGGATTAAAAATAAAAAGTGCTGGAGCCTAGGACCGAGAGAAGTCCAGGGCAGAATACGTAATAAGCCACATGAGATGTGCAGGTGGGTCAGGGAACAATTCACTTGAGAGGTAGCATTTGAACTGTGCCTTGAAGGATGGACAGAATTCTGTATGGGGAGAAGTGTCAGCACATAGGGAAAAGTGAGGAAGTATGCTGTGATTCAACACGTGTACATGTTCATCCTCCCAGTAGTCAAATGAGATAAGTCCTGCTCATATCCCCTTTCTGCGTTTGAGGAAACTGAGCTTCAGCAGGGTTGAGCCCCTTGCCCACAGATATCCTGCACCAAGATGGTCAAGCCAGGCCCTGACGCTGCTGCATGGCTTTGAAGCCTACTCTCCGTCCCCGCAGAGTTCCATGCAGGGAAGCTGGGGATGACAGCATTGGAAAGTAAACTTGAATCCACTGAAATCAATGAGCTAGAGCATTTATAAAAATAGAATTGGAACCTTTTCTAATTTTCTAGCCCTTTCATTTGCTTTCATTTGACTGAGTCGTGTAGTTATTTTTGACTTCACTTTGAAAGTGAAATCTCTGCAGGTTGGGGAAGCAGTCATATGACTGACAACTCCGGTTGCCTTCTAACTCCAGGTCAGCTATTTGCAATGTCTGGCTTCTGAAAGAAAACAAGACTTCTTTGAGGAGAAATTAAGAGGAGATGGTAGACGAACAGGGGAACAGGGAGAAAGGGGAAAGGGGCCACAGGAAAAGAAATATGATAAACATTACTTTAATTTTCAACATTCATATCAAGCAGACACTGAGAATTTCTGCGTACCAGGGTTCCTGCGGAAACTGGGAGTGGGTGGTCTCTGGCATTTTCTTGAGAGGAGCTCAAGTGATAAATATAAAGAATGGCTCCAAGTGCCCAAAAAGAAGGACTCAAGAGTAGAAATAGAAACAACGCTCAAAAGAAGCCATGATATTTTTCAGAGTAGATACAGAGATGCTTAATAATTTACTTCATTGCAGGATCCAACGTAACACTTGAAAGCTTCAATAAATAAGCATAATGGGCTCCCTTTAAAAATGTATTGGTTGGCAATTTATTTACTCATATATATATGCATCTTATGGTATGTGACATGTTGCCCTTCCTCTCTTCAAGGAAAAGTACTCTATAGGAGGCTCTAATTAGTGCTGGTCGCTGAGTCCAGAAACTCTTTCCTTGCCATACTTAATTCCTCTTATGCTGCCCAGTCTTCTAGATCTGTTTTTCCTTCTCCGCTTCTTTTCATTTTTATCTCCTCTCTCTCTCTCTCTCTCTTTCCTTCTCTCTCTGTTTCTTTCTTGTTCTCACTTTTTTCTGTTAATTTCTCTTCTTTCCTTTCTTTGTTTCTTTCTCTCCTTTCTTTATTTCTCTCACTTTCTGTTTCTCTTTCTTTCTTCCTTCTTTCCTTTGTTCCTTCCTCCCTCCCTCCCTCCTTTGCATTTTTCCACCCTTCTTATCTTCTTTCCTTCCTTCCTTCCTACCTTCCTTTCTTCCTTCCTTTTCATTCATTCATCACACTTCAGCCAATTTCAACAAATTTTACCCCAAGAGGCTCCCAGCTGCAGGGAGGAAAACATAGTGAAAGTATGATATAGTGTTACTGGTATTATAAATGATGTATATAGGCAGCACATATATTAGGGTCAGGTGAAATTCTAGGCATGCAAGTGATGGATAAGTGAAAATTAGTATAAACTTGCTAGAAAGCAACTTGAAAATAGAGAGCCAAAGCTTTAAAAGTGGACATACACATTGACCCAGTAGTCCCACTTTGGGGAATCTATCCTAAATGATGGAGGGAAGATAAATTCTTGAGTATGCAGAAAGCTTTATGTAAAAGATTTTATCATGTTTATCATGACATTATGCATTACAAAAAACCCCACAAATTTACCTTTAAAAAAAAAAACCTTAAATTGTTTTAAAAATCAGGGCGCATCTACTCAACCAGGACAATTCTCTCTGAGGTAGGAGTTGGAGGAGGATTCTAGAAATGCTTCCTGGAAGAGTTGACAAATAAACAAAGTCCTGGGAAAATAAAGAAATGATTACTCTAGAAATAGCATTAGCAAATAATTTTGAGCAACAGCTAGGTGATATGCAATATACTAGCTGTTTGACATACTTATATTTTATAATCCTTTACTGAACACCTACTATGTGATAGTTTGCTAAATTTTCTTTCTTTTTTTTTTTTTTTTAAAGATTTTATTTATTTGACAGAGAAAGACACAGCGAGAGAGGGGAACACAAGCAGGGGGAGTGGGAGAGGGAGAAGCAGGCTCCCAAGGAGCAGGGAGCCCAATGCGGGACTCGATCCCAGGACCCTGGGATCATGACCTGAGCCGAAGGCAGACGCTTAACGACTGAGCCACCCAGGCGCCCCACTAAATTTTCAATTTGTGCTGTAACGTATATAATCTTAATTAAGTCTCAGGAATTCTGTAAATGTTAGTATGAGTATCCTTCTTTTAAATGTCATGAAAATGAAACTCAGAGGAAAAGAAGCAACTTGCTCAAGGTCAAACAAATAAGTCATAGTTGCAGGATGTAAGTAAGCATAGGTTTCCTTGTTCAGACTTGGGTGCCCTGACTGACCTGATGCTGATTTGTAGATTGGCACGTGATAAAGTACGCAAAACTCATAAGCACCCATGCATAGGAAAGTGCAGAAGGTGCTTGTTCCTTGGCCATTGTGTTAGTTTGTTTCCCACTGGGGAAAAGGTTCCACACTATTCTTTTTTTTTTTTTCAAGATTTTATTTATTTATTTGACAGAGAGAAACACAGCGAGAGAGGGAACACAAGCAGGGGGAGTGGGAGAGGGAGAAGCAGGCTCTCCGCCGAGCAGGGAGCCAGATGCGGGGCTCGATCCCAGGACCCTGGGATCATGACCTGAGCCGAAGGCAGACGCTTAACGACTGAGCCACCCAGGTGCCCCTCCACACCATTCTTATTAAGTGAACAGTGCTCCTCTTTAAGAAGCCTAAATTAAGACAGTAGTTACTCAAGTCATGAAATCATGGCAACGGCCACTCACTGTGGTTAGTGCTGGAAGGCTGGCTGGGGCCACAATGTACTGCCATCTTAACTGAATCAGATGTGACCACCACAGTTTACACCAGAGATAGGCTCAGCTGTCCAGAGGAGGGTCGTGTCTAAAACACCGTTCCTACCTCGATGCCACTTAGCCTAATCAGATGCCAGTGAGAAATGACTACAGGGGTAGATCTCATGGCAGTTTCCAAAGCATGTCTACATACATTTGGAATCTCACAATAATTCTATAAAGTAGAATTTTTTCTACTTTATAGCACCCTCACTTGACAGATGAGGAAACTGATGTCTGGTGAATGCACATGCTGAGACGGTGCTGGAAATTGTTGCATTCATTTGGGAAAGTAATTTGAGCACACATATACAGCAACTTAAAAATATACATATTCCTTTACCCAGTAGTTCCACTTTGGGGAAAACTGTCCTAAGGAGAGAATCCAAAAGTCTACAAAAAGCTGTGTACCCAAGACATGTATAGGAATATTATTTAAAATAAAAATAACTGGAAAATGGGCGCCTGGGTGGCTCAGTTGGTTAAGCGACTGCCTTTGGCTCAGGTCATGATCCTGGAGTCCCTGGATCGAGTCCCGCATCGGGCTCCCTGCTTGGCGGGGAGCCTGCTTCTGCCTCTGACCCTCCCCCCTCTCATGTGCGCTCTCTCTCTCATTCTCTCTGTCTCAAATAAATAAATAAAATCTTTAAAAAAAAAAAAACAAAACAAAACTGGAAACTGCCAACATGCTCAGGCCTAGGGCAAAGATTAAGGAAATTAAGGCAAACCCACTGCATAGACTGTTATAGAGCAAATAAAATGGTCTTTTGGCAAAAGGCTTTTCATAAAATGGGAACATGATAACGTATAATGTCAAACAAAGAAGATAAATTATGTATACAACAATAGTATGGTGACAACTATATAAAATTGCTAGAAAGAAATATTCCAAAGCGTTAACAGCAATTACCTCAGGGTCTGGGATAGCAATTTCTCAATAACATACTAGTAATTTTTTTTAAAAAGATTTTATTTATATATTTAAGAGAGAGAGAGAACAGAGTGAGCGAGAGAGAGAGAGAGCATGAGTGGGAATGAGGGGCAGAAGGAGAGGGAGAAACAGACTCCCCACTAAGCAGGGAGCCCAATGTGGGGCTTGATCCCAGGACTCCAGGATCATGACCTGAGCTGAAGGCAGACCCTTAACTGACTGAGCCAACCAGGCGTCCCCATACTAGTAATTTTTAAAAAGTAGCATCAGGAACAGTTATAATATATTAGGTTCTCTTCTAAGCACTTTTGCATGTATTCATTCATTTAATTCTCTTCACACTGTATGGACTGAATGTTTGTGTCCCTGCAAGATGGCTATGTAAAATCCTAGTCCCCAGTGGAGATGGTATTAGGAGGTGGGGACTTTAGCAGGAGATTAGGTGATGAGGGTTCAGCCCTCATGAATGGGAGCAATGCCTTACAAAGAGACCCCAGAAAGCAATCTTTCCCTCTTTCTGCCATGTGGGGACACAATCAGAAGTCACAGTCTGCAGCCTGGAGGAGGCCCTCACCAGCACCTGACCACACTGGCACCCTAGTCTTAGTCTTCCAGCCCCCAGAACTGATAGAAATACATTTCTGTTGTTTAGAAGCCACCAGTCTGTGGGGTATTTGTTCTAGCAGCCTGAACTGACTGAGACGGTATCCTTGTAAGACAGGGAGTGTTACCGATAAAGCTGCCTCAGTTCATCAGTGGCCTCTGAGTCCACATTCACTCACAGCACTCTGCTGGCCTCGCCGTGACAGCTAACAAACAGAGTGCTGACTAGGTTTCTAGTTCTTACCTTGATCATCCCATCCAGCTCTCCCATTAGCACTGTGAGGAATATATTATAATTATTCCTATTTTACAGATAAAGTAGCTGGCGTCTGAAGAAATTAAGTTACTTGTGCAAGGTCCCACAACCCTGACGCGGGCCTTCCATTTGACCACCGCAGTAAGCTACCTGCTGCTTCTTGGTGGTCATTTCTGTCCTCTCCTAAACTTTCTGCAATGGAGATGCTTTTCATTATTATTGCATTAGGTGTCACCTAACCATGTCCATCCTGTTGCCTATTTTTTAAATAAAAATTTTATTGGAACACATGGATGCCTGTTCATTTATGTAGTATCTACGACTGCTTTTGCTAACTATGGTAGAGTTGAGTAGTTGGGACACAGGACATCTGGCCCACAAACCCTAAAAAATTTAATATCTACTCCCGTAAAGAAAATATTTGCTGACTCCCGATTTAAATTATCACTGAACTTGTAAGGATAACAAGGGAACTAGAATCCTGGTCTTCCAACTATTGATTGCTTGGAGGCAGTAGGTGGGAAGAGAAATGAGGGATTGTGCCTGTAAGTGAATTTGTAGATGGGATACAATCAGGCTCCAAATCGGCTGTTAGCCCTCTCTCTTCTCAGATCAGACCGGACTAGCAAAATCTAGGACAAATGGTATGACTAGCACATTGTTTTCATCTCTAAATCATTCCATGAAAGCTTGGATAATCATAAAAGTGGCAATGAATGACTCTGGGGTCCTTTGTAAATTGCCAACATTAGAACCACTTTGAAAGACTTGGGTGTGTCCACAGGATAAAAAATTTGAGCAGACAAATGAGAATTGAGTGTTTTTAAAGAGCATTCCAGTCATTTCAGAAGATTCCCATCTACACAAAAATGCAGTAAATGGGAAGACACACCCTTTAGAAGAGTCTTCCTGCAAAAGTGGGCCTTTGGGGCATTCCAGATTGGGAGAAGGGTGGAATAATATTCAGCAACCCCTGAAATAGACGTAAATGTCCGAGGGGCCAAAGAACAGACAATACAGCCTCTGGACAGTGAAGCTGAGCTCCAAGTAACTGAAAAACTGGAGACAAGTCAGGTTTTATGTGAGATCAGTCTCTGCCTCCTTGGGCCGGGGATGTTTCTATAAACACAGAAGGAAGTTTAAGGAGATCTAAAGAAGTGAGAAGAGAGAGAGAACATCTTTTGAATACTACTGTATGTTTTACATAGGATATTACTTTGTCCTCAGGCTTTATCTTACAACATTTCTTGGTGCTATCCCTAATTTACAGATAAGGAAACTGAGGTTCAGAGAGACCAAAGAATTCGCTCAAGGTTATATATCTAATAATAATAATAATAACAACAACAACAACAACAACAACAAAGATTTACTGAATGCTATACAGTTTAGCGGTTTAGAAGACAGACTCTGGAGCCAAGACTTCCAGAGCTTGTATCTCAACTCTATCACTTTGAGTAGATCACTCACCTTCTCTATGGCTATTTTCTTCACCTGTAAAGTGGGAATTACAATTGCCCTCACTTTGAGTATACATGAGAAGTAAATGAGTTGATTAATTTGTAGTGCTTAGGATACTGGCAACCATAGTGAATACAGGATAAGTGTTTAAGTTAAAACTATGTGCTAGGCAGTGTCCTAAAGCACTTCATATACATTATTAATGTAATCCTAACAACAACCCTATAAGATAGGTATTCCTTCATTTTACAAATACAAAAGCTGAGGCCCCAAACAAACAAGCAAGTTTCTCAAATGATAGAGCAAATAGCCTAACTCCAGAGCTGACTCTTAACCATGTTACTATGCTGCCTCTACCTCTAGAGGTCTGTTTCCCACACTCACGATCTAGATGTTTTATGACTTGGCATCCTCCTTGGTGCTACAGCTCTCTTTGGGCCCATGTTCCATCATGGAAGACCCAAATGGCCCCAAAGCCTCAAAGTTTGGCTCAGCCAGCTCGCCTTCCTTCTCCTGTGTTTGCCCTGTGCCTGGACCTGAATTCAAAAACTCTCTCTTTATCAACCCTCAGAGGCTGTGTGCTGTTTTTACATCAACAGAGAGAGACTTTGTTCAGGATAGTTTTTAGCTGAGCCTTTTTTTTTTTTTTGAATCCTGTGCATAATTTATTTTTTTTGCATAGGCATAAATTAGAACCTAGAGATAAAAAATTCAGAACCAATAGTGCAGCATTTGTGACAGGAGAGCACAAAACGAAACCTGGTTGTCTGGGATGGGGCCACTGCCAGAGGACCAGAGGTGGCCTTGGGCCTCCTCTTCCAGCTTCCTCCCCTACGAGCCCATCTGGGGCTCAGCCCTGTTCCCGGGGCACCTGCCTCCACAGCAGCCCCTCGCGGCTAGCTGAACCTTTTCAATGCCTTCAACATGCTCTGAGAGAGGATAGTCCAGGAAGGAAACCTGCCAGAAGATTGCAGTAAAGCAAAGAAGACATGGCAACTGAAATCTAAGGATGAGGTCCAAGACCTGTCTGTTAGTTTGCTCAGGCTGTAATAATAAAGTACCACAGACTGGGTGACTTAAATAACAGAAATCTATTCCTCATACTTCTGGAGGCTACAAGCCCAAGATCAAGGTGTTGGCAGAGTTGCTCTCTTCTGAGGCTTCTCTGCTTGCAGCTGGTCACATTCCTCCTGTGTCTCTTCACATGGTCTTTCTCTGTATGTGTCTGTGTCCTTATCCTGTCTTCTTATAAGGATATCATTCATATTGGATTAGGGCCCACCCATATGATCTCATTTTACTGTAATTACCTCCTTAAAGAGGACCAATCATCAAATGTAGTCACATTCTGAGATACTGGGTCTCAGGACTCGAACAGTTGATTCTTGGGAGGAACACAGGTTAGCTCATAACAACCAGGCTCCACCACTGTTCAGCTGTATGACTTTGGGAAAGACATTTAACTGCTCCAGTCTTTACTCTAGGTCAATCTGTGAAGAAGAACAAGGAAACAAGATTGTTGTGGAAGGCAAAGGAGACTCCAAAGGACTATACCAACATTTGGACCTGCAAATTTGTCTTGTCTAGAATGACTATAAAACACACAGAGATGACAATAATATACTTGAGATCTCTGATTTTGGACATTGTACTTCAAGAGGAACATGGGCAAATTGGAGTAACCAGTTTGAGAGGGACCAGAATGATGAAGGATCTGGAGGAGAGGACATGGAAAGAACAGCTGAGCAAAGCAAGATATTTAGGTCAAAGAAGAGATGAGAAAGGAAGATGCAGAGAGCCATCTCAAAATACTTGAGCATTCCAGTCATTTCAGAAGATTATAATTATGATGAAAAGGGGATGGAATGAGTCTGCTTGGTTTCAAGGAGGGGATCCAGTGATAAAAATTTATAGGGAGGAAGATTTGGGCCCAATAACAAGAAGAGTTTCTAATGGAACATCCACAGTTGAGGTACTGAGTTTCCTTTTTCAGAAGGTGTAAGGCCCAGGTGCTTATTTGAGTATCTACTCTGCCAAACATGGTGGTAAGCAATTTCACATAGAGTGGAGTAGGGAGGATCTGTCCTGCATCAGGTGTGATGATGGAATATCTGGCCTCTGAAGTCTCCCCAGTTTTGAGGTTCTCTCTCCCATAAACAGTATTGCCTATGAGACAGGAAAACTTAGGCAAGCAAATTTTAGTTAATGGAGTCATCTTATAAGGAAACAGAAGTTCTCATGAGACTCACTGCAAAAAGTATAAATTTCTCATAAAGGACTAGGCCTGGAAACTAAAGAGTTTTCATGGATAGAAGCCATTTCTCTCCCTTCCTCATTGTGCATGGCTCTCAAATGGCCCCCTTAGTCTTGGACTCCAGCTCATCTTTCAGGTCCAGCCCACTCAGCTAATCAACTAGAACTTCTGACTTTCAACTCCAAAGGAACCCAGCTTGTGTAGGATGTGCATCCTTGGTTCAGAGAGCTATGGAAGGGCAGGCTGGGGAAGAGGGGTTGCATTGTTCAGGGAGCTTTCATGACCCATCCTTATGGGAGGGGCGTCAAAGCTTACAGCATATGGGGCTGGGTAGCTGCCCCAAACCATGTTTGCATCAGGATTTCTCAAACACCAAGACAGAGATTTTTGACTTCATCTTCCTTCAGAGATTCTGATTCCATAGTTATTGGTAGGGTTTGGGAATCTATATTTTTGAGTTGCTCTCATAGGTGATTATAACACAAACCACTATTCTATGTTGTGATTCTTCATGCTGCTAATTTACCCATTTTTTTCATTCAAAATGCACCCTTATCTCATAGGAATGTGTTTGCACCCCTCACATGACATCTTTCAAACTACATTTACTCCAGTTTTGTTTTATAACCCCAACTTAGTTATGTGGTCCTGGAGGGCACAGATTATTTCTCTTTCATCTTGCCAGTGGTGTCTGGCACAGTGTTGATTCCCATAGAATCGATACGGTTGTGAGAACCTACAGAAAGCTGAATTAATAGGATATTTTCTACCTCCCCAACCCAGGCAGGGAAACCCACTCAGAAAATGCCTAATTGTTCTGTGATTTGATATAGCTGGTTAGTCAGGCTGGGATCAGGGTGATTAATTACAAGCAGCATGCTGTGCTGCCCCAGAGGCTGGTAGCCTATGTTACACAGTCAATTAGCTACCAGACACAATCATCTAGGTTGTTATTTATTACTGGGTATGTCTGAGCAGTGAATCCTATGAGGCAGAAAACAAGTGAGGGGATCTGTCACTGTGGGCCTCCGGGCAGGAAATATGGGGGGGTGCACCAGGGACCCCTGAACAGGGGCTATTCTCTCCAAGTCAGGCAGCTGGAGAGGTTCCAGGTCCTTCCTTCTACAGCTCTTAATACACAAGATGAGGAGGAGCTAAACGAATTCGGTTCATGCAGGGTGTACAAGGCACCAGGGAGGCCCCAGGGGGTAGAGAACAGAGAAAATAATAAGATCCATGTACGGGAAGTCTGCAAGCTGGTGTGTGAGAAAGAGGCAGGCACTAGACGAAAGAGAGGTCACAATAAAAGCTTTAAGCAGCTTTACCTGGCCTCAGTAGATGGGTTGTAGATGAGAAATCAAAAGGCAGCTCACAAGTGGTATGGATCATCATCGGTGGGAAGTAAAAGAATATCACTTTTGACCAGGGTGATCTGGAAGAAGGTGAAATAACAGCCAGACCTGGAGGGTAAGGGAAGAGAATTGCAGGGAAGAGGGGAAAAAGAAAGCTTAGGCTTTGTAGACACCTCCTCTCAGACACTTGACATTGTGAAAGAGTGCTACATTGTGGAAACACCATGGATATTGGGGCCAGATTCAACCTGATTTTGAAAATCTGGTTCTGCTACTTACCTTGGCCTAATTTCTTAACCCATCAGGGGCTGTTTCCTAATCTGCAATAAGGAAAAAAAAGATATTTATCTCAATGTGTGGTTACAAAGATGGATTGAGATAATCATATATGTGGAACACCTGGCAGGTTCTCAAAAAGGGATAACTAGTCCTTTTATTATTGTTGTTCAAAATAAACCCACAAAGCTGGCTTATCCCTTTCACAGGTGAGAAAACTAAGGCTTAGAGAAATGATGTGATTTATCCAAAACGACAAGCTGGAAAGCAACAGAGTCAGAATTTAAACTCATAACTGTGTGACTCCAAAGCACATGCCTTTTCCAGTACATCTTAAAGAGAAGGGGGCAACACAAGCTATATTTAAGGGAAAGTGAGTATGACACTTTGTGGGGAAGTGAAAGTTCACAGAAAGAGGTATTGCTTACTCATGTTAACAAATTAGTTCAGGATAAAACCTATCATTGGCTTCAACAGCTCTGAGCTTCCTGCCCCCCTCTGCCCCCCTCTCCTGCACCTCTGGCCTGTCACTTCCTCTGGCCACTGCCACACTGAGTGGCCCTGTCTTTCACTGGCTTCAGTTGCTCCCTACCATCCTTATGCTTGTTGTTTATGTTCCGGAGGGTCCAGCACAGCTTGGTGATATCTTGAAGAACTTTTTTCTCTTCTTAATAAACTGAGCAGGACCCCACCCCCCCAGGTAGAATTTCTTAGGCCTCAGAGACTAAAGAGACAAATGTGAAATGGCATTAGCTTTTTTAGCCCTTTTCTCCATTGGGCGGGGGGTTGGAGGGGGAAGGGGATTTCCACACCAGAGAAGAAGCAGGGAGAACAGATTTAGGAACCAGTTCCCTAGGAAACTGAGCACCAACAGCTCCCCTTGGATTCTCGAGCTCCATGACAAAGTCTAGATCCTTGGGCTAGACTCCCGCCATTGTGACAAATTATCTCTCTGGTGTCAATCCACCACCATTTGCAATTTTGTCCCAAAAAGATCAGAAACCTGTGCTTGCTTGGGTTTGGCCTTGGGAATTGGGAGTCAATTATTCTCTAGGGGGTTCTTAACTGACTGAGCCACCCAGGTACCCCTAAACAAGTTTATTTATTATAGGACTTCTCAGAGCCTTTATCTTGATGGTTCATATAGATCTCTTAGAGCAGGGGTAATTCTATAGACGTCTTATAAATTTAATTTTTTGAGTGGGCATTGCAGTCATATGGTTCAAAATTCAAAATGTATGAGGATATACACTTCAAGAACCTTTTCTTCTTCATATCCACTTTATCTCACCAAAAGCAATATTATTATTTTTTGATATATTTTCCTAGGAATATTTTATTCATGTATAGCTAATATATATATTTTCTATCCATTTCTAGACAAAGGGTATCATATTATAAACACTAGTATATACCTAATTGTTCTCTTACCAAATATTTTTTTCCATGTTAGTACATTAAAAATCACCTTTATTTTTTAACAACACTGTAGTATTGCATTTCATGGGTGTGCCAGTTCTGTCTTTTGTGAATACATAATTTTTTCTCGTTTTACAAACATTGTTGCAATAATTAATTTCATACATATATTTTTTACATGTGTGAGACAAATTTCCAGAAGTGGAATTCCCATGTTAATATATCTGTACTATAAAGAGTATGCATGTGCTGTATCAAATTTTTGGAGATTTGCCAAAATGATAAGTGAAGAATACTTTTCCTGGTGTAGCAATAATTTGCATTTTTCTTATTATGAAGGATGTTGAACATTCTTTCACATGTTTAAGAGCCATTTGTATTTATTTTTCTGTGCATTCTTTATCATCTTTGCCAGTGGTTTGTTGGTCTTGTTTTTATTGATTTATGAGAACTCTTTAGGTATTACAAAAATTAGCCCTTTGTTTTGTTTTTAAATAATCTCTACGCCCACATAGGCTCAAACTCACAACCCAGAGATCAAGAGTCACATGCTCTACTGACTCAGCCAGCCAGACACTCCTAGCCCTTTGTTTAATGAGTTCAAAATATTTTTTCTAATTTGTTTTTTGCCTTTTATCTTTAAACATGGTGTTTTTTGCCATCTGGAACATGTTTATGTAAACAAAATTATTCATCCTTTTTAAAAGACTTTGGGGTATTTTAAAAATCAGAGTTAGAAAGCTTTTCCTGAAATTGTAAAAGAATTTTTCCACAGTTTCTTTTAGTACTTTTATATTTTCATTTTTACATTTAAATAATTGATTCTTTTAAGATTTACATTGGAGAAGGGTGCTTGGGTTGTTCAGTCAGTTAGGCTTCCAACTCTTGTCAGCTCAGGTCATGATCTCAGGGTTGTGAGATCGAGCCTCGAGTTGTGAGATCGAGCCCCGAGTTGTGAGATCGAGCCCCGCGTCGGGCTCCATGCTCAGCGAGGAGTCTGCTTGTCCCTCTCCCTCTCTCCTCCTCTCTCTCAAATAAATAAATAAATAAAATCTAAAAAAGAAATTTATGCTGGGGTAAGGTGTAGTTTATACATCTGTTTTTTTCCAGATGGTTAACTTGTTGTACTGACAACAATTATTAAATAATTCATCTTGTCTTCAATATTTTGAAATACCACTTTTTTATTTATTTAAGTTTCCATGAATAGGTCTATTTCCAAACTTTTAATTGTTATTTGGATCATTTTCTATTCATGCATCAATAGCACACTTTTAATTATTAAGACTTTATAGTATGTTTTAATATCTGATAGAACTTGTTCCCTTGTTACTTTTCTTTTTCAGAATTTTCCTGGCTATACATTTTTTTTATTTTTCAAAATAAACTTTGGAGTTAGCTTGTCTGATTTTTTTTTTTTAAATTTCAGTTGGTATATTTATGGAATTGTTTTAATCTTATAGATTACCTACTGAGAATTGACATCTTTTTGAGGTTGCAGCTTCCTTTCCAACAATATAGAATGCTTTTTTCCATTTGTTTAAGCCTTTTGAATCCCTCAAAAGAGTTTAAAAATTTTCATTATATAGATTTTTCTATAGATATTTCTTATTAAATTTATTTCTAGGGGTGCCTAGCTGGCTCAATCGGTCAAGCATCCAACTCTTGATTTTGGCTGAGGTCACGATCTCAGGGTCGTGAGATCAAGCCCTGGTGGGGCTCTGCACTGGGTGTGGAGCCTGCTTGAGTGCGGAGCCTGCTTGAGATTCTCTCTCTCTCAGTAAAGCTGATCGATCCTCCCTCTGTCTCTCCCTGCTCCTTCTCAAGATAGATAGATAGATAGATAGATAAATAAATAAATAAATAAATAAATAAATATTAAAAATTTATTTCTAGCTATTTCATCTTTTGTTGCTATTATGAATGGGGTCTTTTATGCTACACTATGAAGCTTTTTTTAGAAGGGAATCTTTTTTTTTTTTTTTTAAAGATTTTATTTATTTATATGACAGAGAGACACAGCGAGAGAGGGAACACAAGCAGGGGGAGCGGGAGAGGGAGAAGCAGGCTTCCCACGGAGCAGGGAGCCCGATGCGGGGCTCGATCCCAGGACCCTGGGACCATGACCTGAGCCGAAGGCAGACGCGTAATGACTGAGCCACCCAGGCGCCCCTTTAGAAGGGAATCTTATGAGACTAGTGGTCTGTGGGATCATCTTGGGAAATACTACTGGACTTTGTGCATCCTCTTTGATCTAAATAACTGTGGCTGGATGGAAAATGACATTTCCATAGAGCATCCTGAGACCGTGAGAAGAAGGGGCAGAGGAAGACCATTCTTTTGCCTTTGGAAGTGTTTTGGTCCCATTCTGTGCTATATAGAAGCACTCATAGAATATCTGAACTGGAAGACTGTGAACGATCAAGCAATTAAATCCTCTCATATGGAGCTGAGAAAACAAATGATCAAAGAGAAAAAATAATCTGCTGAGGTTGGGCAGAGCCTGGGTTCTGGCCCATATCTGTGGATGTCTGGGGCTTCCTACAGCTGAGCTTCCTTGTCACCAGTAACAGCCAACACCCTCTTATTCTGTCCTGAATTTCTTCATGATTTCCTAAGGGTTTGAGGGAGTGTATCCAACATCGATTTTGCCCTAGTCATGTACCAGATGGTATGTTACTCACTGCATATACACTGATGCTAATGACACCACACATTGCCATCTTTCAACCCTGTGTGATCTTGACTAACCTGTGTTTTCATTCCAGTAGAACCTCTATCTCTTTTCTATACCTAGAGAAATGATTACATCAATTTGTCCTTGTATGGGCAGTCAAAGCTTGGTTATCCATTGTGTGTGTACCATGGCTAAGGTGCAGTGGGGACCTGAATGAGCTCTCCCACCGGAAGGGGTTCAGAAGATTAAAAATGGTTTTGATTGTTAATAGGAGCAGGGCCTAGGTACCCACCTGCTTTGCTTCCTCCTTCACCCCCTTGCCCTTCCCATCTCAGCTAATAGGAGTTTAACTGTGGAATTTCTTTAAGCCTGATTTAGAGTTGATGATTCATCAATTTTTCTCCTTCCCATGTCCTTTTCTGGTTAATCAGCAGTGACTGCAGTTTACCATAGAGGGTTTTTAGTGATGATAATCATGCCAACAAGCTTTTTCCGCACAACCTGGTAGAAGGAATACTGACTTGGGGAGGCAAAAGGCCTGGACAGACATTTTGCTCTCATGGTTATTGGTTGTGTGACCTAAGTCTGGTCACATAAGCTCTCAGGCCTGTTTCCTCCTCCCATCAATGGGAGAGTGAATAAATGCACTGTAGTCAAAACATATGAATTACAGCAATATGCAAAAATCTGGATGAACCTTAACAATATGCTTTTTGTGTTTGTTTGTTCATTTTGAAGCCAACTCAAACTTATAAAAAGTTACAAGTACAGTCCAAATGCCTTTTTTTCCCCTGCTCCATTTGAGAATAAGTTGCCAATCTGATACTCCATCATTCTTGAATACTCTAGGGTATATTTTCTACACACAAGGGCATGCTTTTACACAACCACAATACAACCATCATGATCAGGAAATTACATTAATGTTTGACCACCATGCAATCCTCAAACCTCATTTAAGTTTCTTCAGGTATTCCAAAATGTCTTTTTAGACCAAAAGAGTCTAGTTCAGAATCACATATTGTATTTAGCTGTCATGTCTTTTCAGTCTCCTTCATCTGGAACTATTCTTCAGTTTTTCTTTGACTTTCATGACCTTTACACTTCTGAAGATTATAGCAGAGTCATTTCATAGAATGTCCCTCAATGCGACAAATTGACATTTGTCTGATATTTTCTCATGATTAGATTCAGGTTATGTATCTTTGGCAGGAATATTCTGGAAGCAGTGCTGTGTTCTTTTCATTGCATCCTATCAAGCATATGATTTTGATTTGTCCCATTGCTGATGAAGTTCACTTTGATCCCTTGATTAAGATGGTGTCTGCCAAGCTTCTCCTCTGTGAAGTCACCCTTTTCCCCTTTAGCAATATAATTTTAGGTAAAAATAGTAAGTCCAGAAATTATAAACAGTATAATGCCTTTTTATAAAGTTAAAAATAACTAACTTTAAAAAATGCTTATTAGGAATATGTGTAGATGAGATAGAACCACATAAAAAGAAAAAAGTAAATGAATCATGAGCACAGGAATAAGGTTGGCTATGTTGGATGGAAGCAGGTAGGGAGGTGGGTGGGGGAAGGAAGGCACAGTTATGTGTAAGTTATTGTCAAGGCACTGGCATTGGTGTTGGGTGGTGGGTTCAGAGAGGCTTATTATATTGTTGAAACAAACAAGGTAAGAAGTAAAAGAAGGTGATGCTTGGACCGAAGGTGACAGTGAGTCAAGAACCATTGATTATGATTAATTTAATTCTATGTACTTAAGTTCCAATTTTTAAAATTTAAAGAATGTTTGATAGGTATATAGTGGAGAAATACCAGGAAGTTGAAGAGAGAATTCTAAGGTCACTCCAATTAACTGCCCCCAGCCCCAAACACAGTGATTATAGTTATGTGAAGGGAACCAAATACTCCAAATCCTTCTACTCCCTTGGCCATAGTGGATTGGTTTGAGCCCAGAGAATAGACTCTACAGACACAGGAAAGCCATTAAAGCTTAGAGCATTTTGATAATAAAATCTAAGAAAATTCATCTCCTTCCTGGAGCAATTTTGCATCCCCAGAACATTTGCATTTTCCAGCTTCATTTCCCATTTGCAAGAATACATATGAACTTCCCAGTCTCCTACCTCACCCAGGCCCTGGCTCTTGCATGTGTGAGTTTGGCACAGTTGACACAGACAAGTCTTTATTAGAAAGAGTCCTGGGTTCTAATCCCAGTTGCATTTTTCTTTTTTTAAAGTAAGCTCTATGCCCAACATGTAGCTCAAACTCACAACTATGAGATCAAGAGTCACATGTTCTACTGAATCCCAGTTGCATTTTTAATTGCTGAGTGACCTGACACAAATAATTTCCCTTCCATTGGCCTCAATTTATCTAGGTGGGATTACCCACCCTTTTCTTCCCCCCCCCAGAGATTGGTTCGGTAGGTCTGGGTAGAGCCCAGACAGGTATATTTTGAAAAAGCTACTCAGATAAGAATCAATATACTTGTTGACCATCTCATCCACACTTCTGTGTCCTTACCTTAATGCTTTTGCTTTTCTAGGTGTTCTACTCTGTAGTGGGTGTCCATTGAATTGCAGTTTTTCTCTGGGAAATGACCACACTCCACAGAGGTCGGCAGCCAAATGTCTGCCCTGTGATCCTGCCCTTAACTGTAGTCAATTTGTCTAGGGGTTGTCACCCAACTGAAAATAAGTCAGTTATAGTGTTTTTTTTTCTTCCCCTGGGAATTTGAAATTGAGACAAAGAGATTCCAGTCTCAATCTTGACCACTCTCCTGTGTCTCAAAGGAAATTTCTACATTGTGAGATTTGGTAACACAGAAAGTTTTAGAATGAAGCTGATGGATGGTAAGGAGAGAGAGGGAGGGGCCAGTGAGAAGTGTACACAATTCTCAAATGTTTCCCATTTCATGGTTCTAGTCCCTCTGGATGCCTGTTTTTTTTGTTTTTCTTTTTTTGTTTTTGTTCATTTGTTTGTTTGTCCTCGACTCTTATATGATGGTTAATTGTGTGTGTCAACTTTACTGGGTTAAGGATGCCCAGATAGCTGGTAAAACTTTATTTCTGGGTGTGTCTGTGAGGGTGTCGCTGAAAGAAATTAGCATTCATTAGATTGAGTAAAGCTGATCCCTCTACCCCGATGTGTGTGGGCATCATCCAATTCACTTAAGGCCTGAATAGATCAAAAAGCAGAGGAAAGATGAATTTACCCTCTCTGCTTAAGTTGAGACATCTATTTTTCTTCTGCTCTTGGACTTTAGTGCTCTCAGTTCATGGGCTTTTGGACTCAAACTGGGACTTAAACCATTAGCCCCCAGATGCTCAGCCCTTCAGACTTGGACTGAATTACAACATTGGACTTGCTGGTTCTCCAGCTTGCAGACAGCAGACTGTGGGACTTTTCAGCCTCCATAACCACATGAACGATTTCCTATAATAAATCTCTTTCTCTATATATATTTATTATATTCTATTGGTTCTGTTTCACTGGAGAAGTACACTGACTAATATGCCTTGAGTAGGTGAGATGATGAAATATTAGGGTCTCTTTTATTTTGTTTAAGTTTTCTTTTTTGAGATAATTTGCATAATAATTTGTTCTCTCTTGTCCACCGCTCTGCTTGTCTGCTTTCCTACTGGACTCTAAGAACGTCACTCTGGATTAATGGACTATAGACTGAATAACTATAGGTAGAAAATAAACTTCTGAACTTGGTGGTGGAGGTAGGGAAGTCAGATAAATGTAAAAGTAAGCTAAAGTCCTTAGCTTGTCAGAAGGAGACATATTTATTAATTCTACACATTAGAAAAATACATTTGAATGTATGTGTTAAAAGTTTCAGAGTAACCACTGGAAAGGTAAATATAAATATGTATATCTTTCAAATAAGTAGAGTAAAGCAAAATGGACAGAAAGAATTTTATACCTTTTGACATTATAGATATCCCCATTAGAAAAATGAAAATAGAAACAGGAAGTTTCCCTCAATAAAAAGAGTAATGATATTAAATCAATAATGAAAATGCTGCTTTTGTCCTATCAAACTGACAAAGAAGACAAACACACAAACAAAAATTATAATATCTAATGTTGTCTAGGGTATGGAGAAATGAACTCCATGTGAACTTCTGGTGTGAATATATATTGCTATAATCTTTCCAGAAGGAAATTTGGCAACATATACCAGAGCCCTCATTTATTTATCTTGACTTTTGACCCAGAAATTCCACTTCTCAGAATATATCCTAAGGAAACAATTAAGAAGGTAAATAAAAGTATTTATTCTAGCATGGTTTATAATAGTAAAAATATTAAAATAACCTAAATGCTTAAAATTATAGTACTGTTATAATAAATCATGTTATTTCCATACTTCAGAATACTAGGCAGTGATTATCAATTATAATGTAGGTTAATATTTATTAGCATGAAATGGAAGCATATTCACAATAGTTTTTCAAGTAAGAAATAGCAGGATACACAACAATATGGATTGAGTTTTCATAAAATTACTATATATCTCTAAATGCATAGAAAAATGTGGGGAAGCACTCACATCATGTATTAACTGATGTGTTTTTCTTTAAGTAATAAGCTCGATTGTTCATTTTCTTTTTCCATGGCTCACTTGGAAATATGAGTACACAAGCTCTGGGGGAACTCTAAATCACTATTTAAAAAGGTATTATTATTATAAAATGTGCCACGGTAAAAGAGAGTCCCTATAGCTTTGTATCCTTCTATTTCTCACTTGTCTCTTCAACTTGGTCTACTCCTGCATTGCTATGTGACCTGGGGCAAGTTCCCTAACCTCTCAGTGCTTCAATTTCCGTATCTTTAAAATGGAATAATCATAATTTTACCTATAAAGTTGTAATGAGCATCGAATGAGTTAATACTTGTAAATATAATGCCAGATACATGTCACGCTCCCAAATATTAACTGTTGTTATTAATACAATGCAACCCCATCACCTGGAAACAACAGTAGCCCCAGTGAAGTTTGTGGGCATATGCATTTACCTTCTGGGCACTTAAGACATTCTATATTGAAAATGGTCTGATATCTGGTTCCCAAACAAATCATTTCTGATTCTGTTCACATTTCATGTCAACCCTCCACTCTCCCATCCTATCCTGCCAGGAACTTTCTCTGTACTTAAGTCCTTAAACTTCATTCCTTTTTTGTGAAGCTACCTTTCCATCCCTCTCCTGCACCACCTCCAGGGGACATGTTTATATTATTAGCAAGGACCTTCTAAAGACAGAATATCTCAACTTAGAGGCACAAACTTAGAGGTTTGCAAATTATGCTTTCAGACCCTTCCACTCATACTCTAGAACCCTTCACACTTACCTTGTGATGACTAGGAAGAAAGATGGTTCTGGCTTACTTTGCCTGGGACTTGGTCTTCAAGGGGCTGCAAGATGGAGATCAACCACAACTGGAGTTAAGCTTGAATTGGGCAAGTATTTGGCAATTGTAGCCAATGGGGGAGACAGGTCTGAAGGTAGGAAAAGGGTATTAATTTTTGAACTGATCTCTGAGAACAAAAACCACAACTGGTTTTTGATTTTTGGAAATACCCTAACCTCAGTTGTCAATGCTATCACCAGTGGAAAATAAATATGCAAAAACTAAATAGCCATGTGGAATTTGCTATAGAAGTTGGATTGCCTTTGCGGCTACATTGGGGGCATTTCCAGAGAATTTCCCATGAACATTAATGAGATAAATACTGGCAACTGGGAAATACTAATTGCTGGGAATCCTAAAAGCTGGCTAATGCAGGTAGAAAACAGGATGAGATCTTTTTGATTTTACGTGATGTTGAGAAAAATTCTACTGAGCATTATTATGAAGGGACATTTCTCTGCATTGCCTTAATCCTCACGATGAGTGTTGGACAGCAATACCCGAAGGCACCTGACTTTCCAAAGGCGCTTTCATTCAACCACTAATTCATTCACCAAACATTTATTGAGGCAAAGAAACTAAGGAGATGCGGATAAATGAGACACTCTCTTTTCCCTTGAGGAGCTCACAGTCTAATGTGGGAGACAGGTAAGTAAACGGATCATTACCATTAAAATTATATACCAAAGGTCTGGGAGCATACAGGAAGGATGACTGCCATAGACCTGAGGGAGATG
Source organism: Mirounga leonina (assembly GCF_011800145.1). Taxonomy (NCBI): domain Eukaryota; kingdom Metazoa; phylum Chordata; class Mammalia; order Carnivora; family Phocidae; genus Mirounga; species Mirounga leonina. Next base: position 7,776,310 of record NW_023270418.1, read on the forward strand.
GGTGGAGGTTTGAAGGAAAGTTTTTTCAGAGGAGAGAATGTTAACAGCACGTGACTGCAGCCTGAGTAACTGAATAAAGACTGGAGACTTTGGTTGCTAAGAGCAACATGGACAAGGAAAAGCACAGTTTCCACTGATCTGGAAAAAGAGCTTTTGCAGTGCAAGGTATGATTCAGTGCATGGAAGGAGCTGCATTTTGTCACTTCTGTATCCGGCTCAGTGTTCTATTTGTATTTGATGAATTAAAGTGAAAAAAGGTAGTGATAATGAACTATGAAGAAGGGGATTAGCATGGAGATCCTCTGATTGACAGCTCACTTAAGTGTATAACTACAATTAGACCAATGTTTAGAGCCTCTGCACAATTGACATTTTAGACTGGATAATTCTTAGTCGTAGTGAGCTGTCTCTACATTGCAGGATGTTTAGCAAAGGAGTAGTCCCCTAGTTTTAATAACCAAGAATGTTTCCAGATATTGCCAACTGTCCCCTGGAAGGCAAAATCACTCCTAGATGATAATTACTAATTTAGAAGAAAGTAGCCAAAATTTTTCTATTTTGCTAAGCTAAACTTCCACTGCACTAGGAGGGATTTGAAGTGAAGATCAATGGGGCTTTTGTGATAATAGAAAAAAATCTACATATCCAATAAAAGATTGGTTAAATTAATCATGATATACCTATATAATGAAATATTATACAGCCATTAAAAATAACAGTATAAAAGTGTATTAACATGGAAATATGCTTTGGATTAATTTTGCTCCAGCATGTGTATATATATGTATGTATATATATTTGGCCTAGGCAAAAAAGCATGGGAGGACATACACCAAAATACTAGCAATGAAAATCTTGGGAGGGAAGAATTATAGGCTTTTCTTTTCTTCGTTTTTATATTTTCTACAAGAATCTACTTTTTTTTTTTTTAAGGTAGATTGGGAGGAAAGGGATATGCCACTTCTAGGCCTAAACAGTGAGAATTTGCTTGATATGTTTGCTTGTTTTTCCTTTGAAGTTATATGCCTAAGAGGTGCAGCTCCTTTAGGGACCTAGTATATGGATTTTTCTGGAAAAATGTGATAAAGCTTTCTCAAAGGCTGAAGGATGGGTAAACTGTGTTGTTCCTGCAAATCCTCCTTCTAACATGGAAAAGTTCAGATAAGAGATCCACTCAGAAGAAGAGTCTTGAAGAAAGGGTACCCAATATATAGTGGGTTTGTGTACCTCTTCCTGCTGATGACCCAATAAAGGGAAAGGCAGCCCAGGCTTGCTTTAAGAACATCCACTCTTTGGCCTCAGTTGACTGCAGGCCTTTTCTGTGCAACTGCCACTCATTGGGCTGTGTGCATATCTTTAATTATCCACTGGCTGCAGCAAGCTTCTCTTTCCCTTCCCCACAGGCCATAACCCTGAGGAGGCAAAGCCTTCAGGCTTTAGTGAGTCAGCCCCAGTAAGGCCAGGGAAGAACAAAATGAAGGGAGGGCAGCTGCTCTGGGGTTACTTGGGTGTCTGAAGTCAGTCAACCTGGGGGCAGCCAGGAGTTGTGTATCTCTTCTGCAGGTCTTTTGCTTGGGGGGCTCAGAGTGAGAACCAGGAGGGGAGGTGGAGGAAATGAAGAACCCTCTCAAAAACAATAGAAGTGATTTCTTCTTGTGTATTTATAAAGGCAAGTTTTTAAAAGTGAGATTTGTTTGATGGTGAGTCATCCCCAACATTTGATGGATATGATTCAGATGACCTTCCCTGACAGCATATTCTGAAAACACAGGCGAAAGTTTCCTGATTGTTCAGAAGCCCTCAAAGAGTTCTAAAAGGTAGCATCTTCAGCTTGGTTTTTAATCATCTATATTTCTGGTGGTGGTGTTGATAGTTTGAAAGCAAATAATAACAACCCTTGGCTCTGCTGGGAGGAATGGATGCTTATCTAGCACTGGTAATAATTAGTTTGCCATCATATGTAGAGCATAGAAATAAAGCAGAATTCAAGGGTTCTGAGTTCTAAAACTACCTCAGTGACCAGCAAAGTGCCTTGACCTTGATCAAGGCACTTTGCCAACCTCAGATGTAATATGAGGGCAGAGTTAGCCTGGAGACTGTTAAGGTCCCTCTCAGTCTTCCTTGGTAGCCCGATACTCATCAAAGTTAAGTGTCCACCCTCTGTGCAACCTCAGCATCCTATGTTTATCCCTGTAATAACACATCGTAGAATATTGTCATTGCTTGAATTGTCTGTAAGTGCTCCTTAGACTATAGAGAGACTTTATCTTATTCACCATTGTATTCCCAGAACCTGGAACACTGTATACAGCACATAGTCAACTGATCCTTGTTGAATCAAAGTATGATTGATCTTAGAGTTTTTCAATTCCAGCCTCCAGTCTCATTCTTCTGCCTTCTATTATTTCCCCTGCCTTGCCTTCTCATTGGGTCTAGAACAGAAACTTTTACTCAAACTTTGGGTGACCTTCAAGCCACTTTGGGGAACCAGCTACACTGGACACCTTTTGGGTATTTACTCTGTTCTTAATGACCATTGTGGCCATGGGAATGCACCTCTCAGATGTTCAACTATGAGAGTATGATTCACCAAGGGCCTAAGCTCCTGAGCTCTGAAATCCACTGCCATGTTTGCTCTAAATCCACCACTTCCAAAGGCTACTTCTAGTCAATGGCTGAGTCCAGCAGTGATACTAAGGCATACTTCTTCCTAATTGGCTAGGATCTCCCCTGATGAGCAACTTTGGCTTGGGGACTCCCAATTGGCCTTGCTAAATTCTCCTTGAAGCTTAAAACTTGGATCTAATCCAGTCTAAAACACTTCCACCCTTCCTCTCTTCATCCTTCCCTCCCTCCCTCCTTCCTTCCTTTGTTCCTTCCTTCCTTCACTTGGGGTCATATTTACTTCTAATGGCTCTTGTTTGGCTCCTTTGCCATTCTATATCACAAACATTTCCCTTAATACATTTTATCCAATTTAATCTTGTCTTGGCTTTTGCTTCTTGGGGGACCTGGACTAACACAACCACTTTCTCTGAGATTCCTCTATATCACTGGGTGGGTCCCTAATTATCTTCTTTGTCCTTCATCCCACTTCTAGCAATTTGGATCAGGGGCAGACTAATCACATTTTCTTTCCAAGGAATTTGAAATTGGTAACAAGTTAGTCTCTGTGCATGGCTGTAACTGAGGGAAACAAATGTTAACCATGGGACAGCTATCTTCTGACTATAGTGTACTTGAAGAAGCAGAGAAAGCCAATCTGGAAAGAAAGAAAATGACACAAATTTCAGAGACCTAAAGATAGTACTGCCTGATACTGTCTCTTTTTCAGACCTAGCTGTCGCTAACTTCTGCAAGATACTTTAGTATCTATCCAGTACATTCCATTTTCAGCTTAAGCTATTTAAATTGATGTCTGTTGCTTGCAATCAGAAGAACCTACATTTAGTCACTACTTGTACCCTAATAAAGTTTCAATAATGAAATTGTAAACACATAATCACAGAAGGTCACTGTCATTACCCTATGCCCTATCGTGAGGGTGATCATACAACTTATTACCCAACCGGTAACAGTTTTGAGAGTGAAAGGGGGAGCTAGTCATAATTGTATTAGAACAACAGGCTTAATGTAGGAGTTTTCTGGACAAACTGGGGCTATTATCGTCACCATACTCCCATAAAGAGAGTCAGTTGATAAAAGAATTAATGAGGTTGGACACAGTTGCAGTGAAACAAATCCCTTATGGGATCATTGAAATCCCAGATGTCTCTGAAAAAGGAATTTTTGAGATTTGTTTTTCATGTTATTACTTTTCAGACAAAGAAACTGAGGTTCAGAAAGAAGTAATTCACTCAAGGCCACTCAGCCAATAAGTAGAAGAGCTAGACTCAAACCCAAGTGTCTCTGTTCCTCTAGTCCGGGGTTCTTTCCTCAATGCAAAAGCCCTCAGAAGTATCAGTTCCCTTTCAGTGTGAGCTCTGGCCTCCTCCCCCGTCTGAAACACAAAGGTCAGTCAGAGCACATATTCTAAATGAGAATATATTCTTAAAACAATCCTGGAGCATATCTTCCTTATGCCAATGTGACAGATTGTATTTTCCAAAGGTGGTCTTAATAATATCATTCAGCCCCACTGTTCTACAGTGGATTCTTGCCACTCCTTCATTAAAATGTAGTCTATTTTCCCACTATTTTGGATATGGGTGAGCCCTATGACTGCTTTGAGCAAGAGGATGTGGTGGAAGTAATGCTGATGGAGTGTGGCTTCTTTGCAGTTTTTGCTTAGGCTACTTGGAATGCTTACTCTTAGGAAATTCCCTTTTGGAACCCAGCCACCATTCTGTGAGAAGTCCAAGCCATCTGGAGAGGCTGTGGTCAACAGCACAACGGAGATTCCAGCCAACAGCCAGCATCATGTGAGTAAGCCATCTTAGACAACCAGCATTGCTGAGACTTGAGATGCTGCAGCCTAGCCAACATACAATCTCATGAGCAACACCGAGTGAAGATCACTCAGCTGAGCCAACTCAACCCTTGGAAACATGAAAAGAGCAATACATTTTTGTTTTAAGTCCCTGAGTTGTGGAGTGGGTTTTTTGGGTGGCAATAGCCAGAACACCCAGAATCCTCTTTCCAAGTCCAAAGCAGTCCAAGCTGGGAATGGACCACCTTCTTGGGGTAAAGTGCTCACCTCATAATTATAGCCACTGTGAATAATCTACTATTTGTCAAGAGAGCTCTTTATGGGGGAACTTGAGGTACCATTCATCTGAGTTTTTATTACCTGAGATAGAAACTGAGTTCCATTGGGATCTTTTCATGTAAAATCCAAGAATACTTGGCACTCCATCCATGACTTGACCTCAACTTACCTGCCTCATCCCCCAAACTCTCTTCTGTGATCTGGCAATGCTTCATGGCTTTAGTGATTTACTGACAGCACCATGTTTTATTGTACCATGCTATGCTCATGCCATGGTCTCACCCTGGAATTCCATTCCTATCTCAATTCACCTATTCCCAAGTTACTCATGCTTGATGTAGTTTGAGACTGGACATTCTCCTCCCAATGAGGTCTCCTTAAATTCTCTGCATTTGTTTATCTAAGCAGGTAACACATTTTATTAGAATTACCTGTTAAAGGGTGCCTGGGTGGCTCAGTTGGTTAAGTGATTGCTTTCGGCTCAGGTCATGATCCTGGAGTCCCGGGATCGAGTCCCACATCGGGCTCCCTGCTCAGCGGGGGTCTGCTTCTCCCTCTGACCCTCTTCCCTCTCGTGCTCTCTGTCTCTCATTCTCTCTCTCTCAAATAAATAAAATCTTTAAAAAAAAAAAAAGAATTACCTGTTAATATGTCCAACTTACCAAGGAGGATGTAAGCCTCTGGGTGATGGGACAGTCTTTATCTGTCTATCTATCTGTCTATCTATCTATCTATCATCTATCATCTATCTATATCTATCTATTTATCTATCTATCTATCTATTATCTATCATCTATCTATCTATCTATCTATCTATCTATCTATCTATCTATCCATCCATCCATCCATCTATTCATCTTTTAGTTAGTTAGTTAGCTAGTTAATTTGGGGTCTCATTTTTTTTTTAATCCTCAGTATAATGACACTGATCAAGAAATGTTTAATGATGTAAAACCAAGGAGTCAATGAAAATAAATGGAAGATTTTCAAAGAATCATTTCCCTTTTAACCAGCCCCTCTCACCAACAATTACTCCTTCTACCAGTAACAATCGCAACAGCAAAAGCAAACACTTATGAAGCATTGACATGTGCCGGGAACTCTTCTAAAGTGTCACACATGCATGATGCATACAATCCCCATAGCTTTATGAGGTAGATATTATTATCACCCTCATTTTACAGATGAGAAAAATCAGTAATTCGTCCAAGAGCCCACAGTTTTTAAGGGGCAGAACTGGGATTTCAATCTCCACACTCTGGTTCTAAAGTATGGGCTCTTGCCCTTTCAAGTCATGATAACTTGGGACAAGTCACCATGACTTGAAATCCTTGGGAATGCTCAGGGTTAACCGACCCAGCTCTGCTACTGTACTCTGTCTGGGGCAAGTTGCTAGTAAATGCTGCATTCCCATAGGAAGACAAGGTTAATGAAAGAGAAAGAAAGGTGGATAAATAATTTACCACCTGAGCACTGGGAAGAGATTTCTTGGATTAAAAGTCAGGAAACTCAAAAGACACAATTTAGACAATAAAGTAATAAATGACACAATTACTATCCAATTGGCTACAGTCTCATTCCGGCTCTGGAGTCTGCATTTCCCCTGACATGGCACCTGCTTCTGCTCCTCTACCACAATCCCTCTACAAACAGAGGCAGATTTCCTCCCACCCACCTTTATCAAAACAAATTTGCTTATAAAGCCTGAATTCTATATTTTTAAAAGAGTGAATCTCCAAAATTATTAGCATATGTGTTGAGCTATGGGACTGGAGAAGGACCAAGGGAGAGAGAGATGAAAAGCGGGAGAAAGAACAGAAAGCTTAAGGGGGTCAGCAGAGGGAGAGAAAAAGAGAATTAGAGGTAGAAAGAAACAGAGACACGAGGAGACATCATGCTGCTGTTTAATACAACCTCATGCTGAGCTGGACCCACCCCTCCCCCAGCCCCATAGGATTCCTGGGAAGTGTGGCTAAGCCAACTATAGATCCATTGGAGAAATGGGTTAACTGACCCAGCCAAATTCCAAAACAAAACAAGTTCCATTTTCTTCAGTAGTGAGTGAGAGCATGTGCTCTGGGGCCAGATTGCCCAACTTGGACTTCTGGCTGTACCACTCACTGACTGTCAGAGCTAGGGCAGTTTTCTTTCTTTCTTTCTGCTTCAGTTCCCTCATCTATAAGAGCAACACCTACTTCAGGGTTGTTGTGATGAATTTTCATGTAAAACACTTGAAGAGTGACTAGCACATTGGAAGTACTTGAATAATAGTAACTTAAAATAATTAGTCATGGCAAAATATGTGAGAGCTAGAGCTTGTCCCTTCTTTATAGGGGTTGTGGAGCTAAGACTCTGCAGGTTACTTCTCTCTGCAGTCAGAGTTATAGGCCAGAGAGAAGGGTCTTGCCTAATGGGGTGGAAGTTAGGCAGAAAGACTGGGATCACCAGTTGGATTCCCAGTTAAGGCTGTGGAGTTACCACCTGGATCATCTTCCACCCATGTATCTAGTTGTTCATTTATGAAACACAAGTAGTTATTACATTCTTCTTAGTAGGTCCTGTGCTAGGAGCAAAAGGTAGAGAAATGTGTAAGAAGAATCTGCCCTCTTGAAATCATCACATTACAGGGAATGATATGGACATGTAGAATTAACATGAATATAATGGGTCTCCAGGAAGATCTGGGTTCAAATCCAATGACTGATGAGCTAAGTGACTTTAGGTTCATGACTTCTCTGAACCTCAAATTCCTTTTCTCTAAAATGCAAATTATAGTAACAGTAATAATAATAAATATGTAATTCAACAGTTTTGTAAAGCATACATGAAAAATTCACATAAGATGGCTTAGCACGTAATGCATACTCAATAATTACAGCTTTTAAAGAGTGTGATGTAATAGACAGAAGAAGAGTAATAGAAAACACAATAAGCTTTAAAAGAAATAGTGATATGAGTAAAGACCTCTGAGGTGCCAAAAGAGGAGTTAGGCATTAATCCATTGTGAATTTGGGGAAAGTGCTTTGGGTTAGGGGGGTGGAGCTAGTGGTTAGCAGGGAGTTTACCAGGGGAGAAAGGAGAGGGCATTCCAGGCAGAGGAAACAGAAGAAGCAAAGGCACAGAGGAAAGAAAGGGGATATAGCAAGTTCAAAGGAGAGCAATTCAGTGAGTCAGGGAAGGGAAAGTATGGTCAGAGATGTTGTGAGGAGGTAAATCAGGTCAGCTCACGAAGGAGAACTTTCTTGACCAAATACGGAGTTTCGACTTTATCCTGCAGGCCAACACCTCTCAGGATCTGTTCTGTACAACACTCACATTGGAAGTTGTGAGTAACCACTGCATGAACATGGTCTGCCCTCAATAAATTCTGGAAGTGCTGGGTAGAACTACAGGGAGCTCTTCACTCCCAGAATCTGCAGTGCCTTTAACGTACTAAGAGTCCTCCTACCCCCAAGATGAAGAAGCATCTACAGCATTTCCCAAAAAGTTTGTCCCATACCCTCTGATATTAGTTCTGGGAAATTCCATTAGGCAAATGCTGCCATAGGTATGACAATAGTAGAGGCTGCATCTTGAGAATTGCCTTTAAGTGGATTAATAAAGAGAGTAGCAATACAGAGCATAGACTCTACAGCCAAAACACCTGGGTTGGAGTCCCAGCTTTGTCCCTTACTAGCCTTGGACACAGGATTCCATCTCTCTGTGCCTCAGTCTCCTCCTCTATAAAATGAGAGTGAGAATATGCTCATGGGGGGTATTATGAGGATTGAATGAAATAATATTTATAAAGCACTTAGAACAGTGTCTGGCACTTATTAACACTGCCAGAGCATTTTGCTAATTAAATGGAGAGGACAGGATAGAATTCTCAAAGGAGCTTTGTTGGAGCAAGTCAGAAAAGAGAGTGTGTGCAGTACAAAGCTCTCCTGTCCTATGCAGGTTTCTTTTTTTCTTTCAGTTCCCTTGGTTTCCTTTCTCCCTTCCTTGTTTCGTTTGTAGATCAGAGCAGTCATATCACCTGACAAAGAAGCAAACCAGGACTTTATATAAGCATTCAACTTACATGGATGCAAATAAAACAAAATAAAATATTTTTTAAATCATAAACACATATATTAAAATTGCATACTAATATAAGATATATAAAAAATGACATTCATATAAACATTTAAGTGGTAGGAGCCATTCATCTGCCCACCTCCATATTCAGAGAGCTAGTGGGGGTATAGCTCAGTGGTAGAGCATTTGACTGCTTATTCAGAGAGCTAGGACTGCTATGAGCTTAGAGGGTCTCTGCTCCCATGTGCTGCTTAGACAAGGCAGAAACTTGCCAAGCTGAGGATGATTCCAGGGTTTAAGGGTTGTTATTTTTCTTATGACTTGCCTCCTAAATGCAAGCCAACTTAGTCTAGTGCACAACGTAAGAAAGAGACATCTGTTTCTGGAAGAAACACTGTGTTAGTCTAACCGGAGGCACCTTTATAAAGTCTTTGAAAGGTAATTTTGATAATATGTTATTTTTGTCTAATATACTTTAGAACACCCCTGCCATGTAAATTGACACTCTCTTGAAGTGTAGAGCTGAGATTATGACCTGGGTCTTCCTGACTCCAAAGTCCCTGCCTTTTCCACCACATAGACCCTTGTAGTCAAGTGCTTGTGTGTCATCCACTTGTTCATTCAACACCTCTTTACTAGATGTCTGCAACGTGCCAGGAACTATGCCAGGTGCTTGGGGATAGAGTGTGGAACAACTGAGACACAGTTCCTGTTCTCACGGGGCTCCCAGGTTTTAGGGAAGGTACAGAGCAAGAAATGAACTGATGCAGGGCAGTATAGGGAGAAAGACACCCATTTACTTGCACTTACAGCACTGCCCTAACCCACTTGGTAAACCAGAACCTAAGTTAGGGTCCTGGGTGTTATGATTAAATCAAATCAAAACCAAGGCTAACTTTTAAAATGGGAGGGGGAGTCTCAGATAGTGTGACTTCATTCAGGTATCCTCTACGCTCGCTGCCCATTTAAATCATCTAGGAATCATCAGGCCTTATCCAAGATAAATGTAGTAAAAATCTCTAAAGACTAAGAGGCTTAGAACTGACCCAAAGATTGAGAAGATGCTCTGCCTCCACATAGCTTCCCATACACGGCAGAAAAAAAATATGTCCTAGATCTTAGAGATAGATGTATGTGGAATGGAACTTAAGCATACCACCTCTGGAGATGGATCATCAGAACTGGAATTCTAGCTCTGTTACTTGCTAACTGTGTGGCCTTGGACATGTCATTTAACCTCAGGGCCTCAGCTTCAAATTAGGAGGATTAAATAAGTTAGTAGATCTAAACCTCTTTAAAGAGAAAATAAAATATAGCAAATACTTAATAAATGTTAGCTTTTACGTTTTTCCCATTATGAGAAAATCCCAGAGACCAAGATGAAGCTTGGAGGAATAACCCTTCTGCTCTTTCCATCTCTTGGTGTGTTCCTTCTCCTATGGTTCAAGCCTTCCCAGGTCATTTGGGCCTCCTATTGTCCCAGTTTCTAAATTACACATTCTGTACTCTAATGCCTCTCTCTCTTTTTAATGGAGATATAATTGACATATAGCATTATGTTAGTTTCAGGTATATGACATAATGATTTGATATTTGTATAGGTTGTAAAATGATCATCACAATATGTCTGGTTAACATCTGCCACCACACATAGCTACAAATTTTTTTTTCTCATGATGAGAATTTTTAAGGCAACTTTTGAATAATATAGTATTATTAACTATAGTCATTATGCTGTATATTACATCCCCATGACTTATTTACTTTATGGCTGGAATTTTGTACTTTTTAACCTCCTTAACCCATTTCTCCCCACCCCCCATCCCCCACTTCTGGCAATCACCAGTCTGTTCTCTGTATCTGCAAACTCAGTTTTTTGTTTGTTGTTTTCTTTAGATTTCATATATAAGGGAGATCATATGGTATTTGTCTTTCTCTGTGTGACTTATTTCACTTAGCATAATGCCATCAAGATCCATCCATGTTGTTGCAAATGTTAAGATTTCTTTCTTTTCCTGATGTTTCTTTTTTTCCTTTTCTTTTTTTAAGATTTTATTTATTTGAGAGAGAGAGAGAGAGAGCATGACTGGGGGGAAGGGCAGAGGGAGAAGGAGAGAGAGAGAATGTCAAGCAGATTCTGAGCTGAGCGGGGAACCTGACTGAGCTGGATCCCAGGACCCTGAGATCATGATCTGAGTCGAAATCAAGAGTCAGACGCTTAACCAACTGACCCCCCAGGTGCCCCCTTGATGTGTCTTTTAATTGATGCTTTACTTATTGTTTGGCTACGACTATTGTGGCAACTTAAAAATGACTGCAAATTCATTGCTATTCATCCTATTAAGAGGTAGAGTCTAATTCTGTTCTCTTGAATCTGTTTTGAGCTTTGTCTTGATTGATCATTAGAATGCAGCAGAAATGATGTTCTAAAATTCTGAGACAAAGTGATAAGAAGCCTTAGAGCTTCTGCCTGGGCATCTTGGAACACTCACTCTGGAAAGCCAATTGCCATGTAAGAAGTCCAACCACTCTGAGGCTGCCATGTGAGAAAGAGCGCATGGAGAGGTCCCGAGACTGTATGAAGATAGAGGCATGCTAGGACAGCACCCATCCGCTTCAACCCCCAGTGATTCTCTCAGCTGGTGCCCCAGACATCACATGGAGCAAGAGGAGTTCTTCTTGCCAACTCTGGCCTCAACTGCAGATTCATGAGCAAAAAAATTAATAAGATTTAGGGTGGTTTGATTTGTAGTGATAGATAAGTGGAAAATAAATTTATAAACTTCTGTGCAGGAGCATCTTCTTTGGGAGAGTAGGGCCAGGTATAAAACATGCTATGGATATCATGATGAAGAAAGAATACACATTCTGTAAAGCTGGGGGATAGTGGCTTCAGTAATTCTGCTGTCCACTTACATGTTTGCAGATCTAACTGGAGCTGAAGCTCGTGATTCCTGCCATTGCTGTAAAGTTTGCTCTTGTGTTCTTTACAACTGAAAACATAGTCCAGAAGAGGGATGCTGAGGATAACTGGCAGGCAGAACTGATTCACAAAGCTGAGACTAAAAAAGGAAACGATTCATATGTTGAGGATATGAATTTCCATTCAACAAAACTTTGTTGAATATCTAGAATATGTCAGCCTATGTACTAGGTATGCACAGATGAAATCTCCATGGGTGTATGAGTAAGGTGTGGGAGCATTAATTCCCTTCCTTTATGTTAAGAATTATCCTAGAGAAAAAAAAAAAAAAGAATTATCCTAGAGATTTTGTGCATGGTTCAGTGGGGGCACAAGAGAAGATAAATTCAACTCCACCTGAAGAGATTAGGAAAGACTTTATGGAGGAGGTGGTGCTTGAGTGGACTATTGAAGAATAAAGAGGAGTTCACCAGGAAGCCACAGGAGAGGCAGCTGTAACACAATGGTTAAATGTGTACAATCTAGAAGCAACCTCCATGTATCTCATTCCTGGATCTATCACCATTAGTTTTCTAGACTAGGACAAGTTACTTAACCTCTCTGGGCCTCAGTTTCATTTCCAAAGTTTGGCAAGAATGAGGAATGAAATTTTTTAAAGCTGGGGCTGTGAGGAGGTAAGAATGCTTTAGTGGGAAATAGGGAGCCATTGAAGGGATGCAATCAGATGAGAATCATGATTAGCATTGCATTTTAGAAACATGACTTTTACTGCAGTTTGAAGGAAGTATTGGGATGATAGAAGAAGGTCAATGCTGGAAGCAGATAGATGAACAGGAGAATATTGCAATGGTCCAGGCCAAAGATTATTAGGACTTTAATTAAGGGTATGGTAATGAAGACGGAGAGGAAGGGACACAGCCTTTATAGCAGAATAGATGGATGAGGTATGTCATAAAAGCTTCCAAATAACTGAGTACCCTTGGATTCCTATGCCCATGACAGGGCCCTTTGGCATCTCCCTGTCTCTCAGAGCAGCCTAAACAGATTCATTCTATGAACTCAAACTTGTGAGTTCCTACACTGTGGCAGGCCCTATGCTAGGCAATAAAAGTAAAGGTTATGGTTGTTCTCTCCCGGGATTATCTCACTGTATATAGTCGAAAGACCACAAATAATCTTGCCCCATTAACTTGTGGGTTTTTTCAGTGGAGAGCCAGAACCACAGAAAGGTCATTTCTTAAAACCCATAATCAGGCGGATTTCCCCTAGGCTGGTTTGCCACCAGGTGCAGACCTCATTTCTGAATCCTGCCTGACTCAAGATGGCCTTCTCTGTAGAGATGTGAAGGAAGAGGAGGGCAGCCAAAACCATTCTGTCTTCACACTCAAATCCTGGGGATTAGACTCATCATCATATCGTGACTCGGAGGCTTCTGACAGGAAAAGCCAAGACATAAATCCCTTCCATTGTAAAACCGTGCGGGAAGTAAGCCAGCCTGTGTTTGAGAGTCTCTTTCTCAAAATCGCCCTGATCTCCAGGAGCTTCACTCAGCGTCTTGATGCCTGTGGTTCCCCACCTATAAAGTCACGGGGACCACCTGCTGGCTGCTGCCCTCTTCTTCCCAGGAGAGGAGAAAGATGCCTGTGTGCATGCTTCTACTGTCTCCCGGTCCAAGCTCACTAGCACAGCGTTCTTCTTGGAAATATGATGTCTTCTGATGCAGTAAGCAATCCTTTTTTTCAAAACTTCTGTTCTTACAATGATTAAGACAACCACATAATTAAACTTTGTATCCTTCATCCACACAGGTCAAAAATAAAAGGGAGGATGAGCAAGGCAGTGCAAAGGGGACAACACAGTAATAATACCGAAATCTCCCTTTGTGAAAAGAAAAGGCTCCTGTCAGGGCCTGGGAATTTGAGCTAGACAAGAGGCTGGGGTGAGATGGGGGGTTCTGGGGCAGGTGGGGGATATCATTTGCCTGTTGCTTCCTTCCAATTCATGGAACTGAGTGGCTGTCTAAGGAGAGACATCTTGGGGACAAACCAGAATCAATACTACCAGGCTATCCCAACCATAGGTCATTTGGATAGGAGTAGACAAAGAGAGAGACTCTAGATGCTGAACCCAGGGAGGGGGGCTTAGGAGACTGGGTAGGAACAAATGACTTGGAAGGAGATAGGAAGCCTAGATAAAACTTTCTGACCTAAAGAATATGGTGACAAGGGCTTTGAGCATGTCCAGTAAAGCAGTCGTAGAAGTAACCAACCTGACTTGCAAATACCATATCTGATTCTGGGTGCCCTACTCACCTGGGCAATCAAGGAACTGGAGAGTAGGATTTACCTCCTTTTACAGATAAGGAAACTGAGGCTCAGGAAGGTGAAATAAACTCATGTTTGCACATCTAATGAATAACAGAGCCCGAATTAAGCTCAGGACATGTGACTTCAAATATCATGTCCTTTCCACTATACCAAATGTTTTACAAATGTCTGAAGAGGGATGAGAATCTGGGTTCCCAGAGTAAAAGTCGGATGTGAATCAACTGATGTAATCAGACTGGTATTGGGGGCCAGTAACTGGAAATGGGCTGGAGCCAGGGAGGTATTAAAGGTGCAGCGGGGTTACAGAGAGGCAGGTATCTCCAAAGCATGCAGATGAGGTTGGGTGAGCATTCTAGAAAGGAAACTGGATTCAGAGGTGGGTTCGTTCCACCTCAGAGACATCACAGGACAGGGGGATAAAAGTTGTTCTCCAAAAGGCATTTGCCACCTCAGCTGCTTAAAGAGAACCCACAGTGATGTCTACATAGAGCTTCCTGGTGCAAAATGAAAATGTGGTCCACTTACCCAAGAAGCAGGAAAAAAGTGCTGTTAAAGCTAGTAGAATATAACACTTTTTCCTGTCTTTGGTTCTCTTGCTTTCTTAATCCATCATGGTACTTTATTTGCTATTTAATGTTTCATTCGCTCAGGCATGGGGATTCTCACCAGCTGAGGGCTGACCTTCACAGGCATTTGAGGTCCCACTCTATAACTTATCAGGTGCTCAAGCAGCGCCCAGCTGCAGGGATCCCTCTCCTGCCACCAAAGCACAGGGCCCAGGCTGGGGGTAGGGGAGTCATTCTCCCCTTTCTACAGGCCCACAGTGCACAGCTGATGCCCAGCAGATCCCAACCTCTGTATCAGACGTGCTCGGTACTGGGATGGGGGCAACCAAGGTAATGCCAACCTTGTCAGGAATGGGTGTCACTATGCCACCATGTTCACCATAACTGGGATCTTACTATGGTTGTATCCAGGCCCCCTCCAGAGGCAGGGGTCAGAAGATGTCACTGAGCAGGAGTGCAGAAAAGGAGGCCAGGGGAGTAGGCCCACCTGTAGAGGCATGGAGGCAGCTGTGGGCAGGATGAGCTGAGACTCCAACTTCCTGGAGCATGCTCTCTTGCCTTATTGTACTTGACTTAAGAAACACAATGTCAAAAATACAATTGTTAAGAATTTCAAGATGGCAGGTACCTGGGTGGCTCAGTTGGTTGGGTGATTGCCTTCAGCTCAGGTCATGACCCCAGAGTCCTGGGATCGAGTCCCACATTGGGCTCCCTGCTCAGTGGGGAGTCTGTTTCTCCCTCTGCCCCTCTTTCCCACTCATGCTCTCTCTCTCTCAAAATAAGTAAAATATTAAAAAAAAAAAAAAGAATTTCAAGATGGCAACTGCAAAACATGAAACCCCAAAAGCAAGGTTCTTCTGAGGGGAGGGTCCTTGTTGCATGCCCATGAAACCAGCCCTGGGAATATGCAAGCTCCAATAGCAATGGTCCCAAACTATAAATAAACCCACTAATCTGGGGGTGCCTCCTAAGCTCCCCAAACTGTTTGACTTCCTACTGCCAATGTTCAGATGGCTTCCATGGTCTCCTTGGAAGTCACGAAAATGTCCTTCTGTTGTCACTGCTACTGTCTTCACTCTGCAGCCTCCAGTGGTGCTAGCAGAACTACCCTTTGCTGCTGTTGGTGCTGCCTCCCTCACCAAGACAGGTAAGGGCTCTCTCCTTGCAGGTGTTTATATGTTACTATGTTCTAGAAAGTGTGGCCTAGTTCCTTCCATTTCTCCCATACCTTGTGTTGAAGAATTTGGGGAAGTCTCTTAGAGCTAATGTGACTGTATAACGTATCATCCATATTTAACATGAAAGGAGGTTAAATTTAATAACCACACTAGAACAACAGGAGTAAGTGGGACTGTCTCAGGCAAATTAGGACATACAGTCATCCCAGTTGGGACTGAATAGGAAGACATTTGATTGGTCTTATACAGTATCACACATTTAACAATTCAAATACTGCCACCACCTCAAACCAGTTTCCTAACATGAAATCCAAGCATCTCAATTTTCTCCCTCCTTAGGGCAGCTTTCTAGCACTTCCAAGGGAAAGACCAGCCTTCCCATGCTCTACCACTATTTCCAATCAATGTCCCTAATCTTAGTGTCTGTGAACCTAAATGACAGTTACAAAGTTCCCTATACTCTTTCTCTGCCAGGAAGCCTAGAGGGTCTTTATTCAAATTGGACTCCTAGTGAGCTGTCTAGGGATTTCCAGATTTGGAGTGGGAGTGGGATATCCTTGCTGTGTCTGTCAATGGACTGATTTTTCTCTACTTTCCAGTTGCTGTTGGGAAGCATCAAACACCCACCCTCACACCTCCATGTTTGCTGATGCTCTTTCAAAGGTGCCAGAGGACTGATGTCACTAGCTGAGAAATCTTAATTGGCCTTAAATAGCATATTTCAGAGTTTAGAAGGGATTTTATTAATGATTTCATTTGAAAGGTAGAGCTTACTATTGCTTAACCTTTGCTGTAAAGGTAATTGCTCAGCCCAAACTATTCTTCTAAGAGGGTGAAATCATTCTTACCCTTTCTGAAGTGACTATCAATAAAGAGAGATTTCCTTTATACTGCTATGCCCCATTTTTTTCTCAGATGCTATCTCTCTTCCCACCATGGGAATGTGGTCACAGAAAATCAACTCATTGGGTTTCCCATTTGACATCTGAAATGATTTTTATCCTCATATTATTTCTCTTGAACAAGAACTACGTTTTTGAAGAGTTCTATTTATGCCATGAAATACAAGTATAACCTTTTTGGTTCCTTCTGAAACAAAAAACTTCAAGGGAGTATAACTTCAGTAGTGTCAGCCCTGAGTACTTGGGACATTTATGGTTCACAAAGGTGGGAATTCTCCAGATCTTCCCTTATAATGGGATAATAATGGAAAGTCTAAACTTAAACTCTCAAATTTTCTTTCTTCATTTAGTAATTTTGTTTGAAAGTTTACCATTCAAGCAACTATGTTCTCACCTTTCTCTTCTCCTTTCCCAGCCTCCCTACTTCCTCTTTTTTCCCCCTCTTTTTAATTGGAATAGGATCCATAAAGTGAAGGCAAAATTTTTTGATCAATTATTTTTTGAGACTCCTGTGGCATCCTGATCTAGCTCACCAATAGTATAATCACCATAAATTTATTAGATGAAAATAAATGTTTGGTTGTACAAGTATTATGGGCTGATTTCAAAATTCATATGTTGAAATCTTAACCCCTAGTGCCTTAGAATGTGATTGTATTTGGAGATAGGACCTTTAATTAAGTTAAAATGTGCTCCTTCAGGATGGATCCTATTCCAATATGAATTAGTATCTTTATATAAAGAGGAGATTATGGAAGATCACGTGAAGAGGAGGAGAAGATGACCGTCTACAAGCCAAGGAGTGGGGCCTCAGAAGACAGTGACCCTGCCAACACTTCAATCTTAGACTTCTAGCCTCCAGGATCATGGGAAAATAATCATGTTGCTGAAGCCACCACTCTGTGATAGTTTTTCATGGAGCCTTAGCAAATCAATAAAATAAATTTATCTCCTATCAATTTACCACTTTTTAATTCTTTTTGTTTTTTAAAATCAACTTTATTGAAGAATAATCTGTATCTTAC
Organism: Mirounga leonina; assembly: GCF_011800145.1. Lineage (NCBI taxonomy): Eukaryota > Metazoa > Chordata > Mammalia > Carnivora > Phocidae > Mirounga > Mirounga leonina. Next base: position 7,793,998 of record NW_023270418.1, read on the forward strand.
TAAATATGTCTTATTTTAAGTGTGTGGTTCAGTGAGTTTTTACAAATGTATACACCCAAGCAAACATGCCACAATCAAAATGTAAAATATTTCCTGCAACCCAAAAAGTTCTTTCATGCCCCTCTGCAATCAATCCCTACTCCCCAGATAAAGGCAAAAACTGATCTGCTTTCTGTTACAATAGATCAATTATGCCTGTTCTAGAACTGCATATGAATAGAATCTGATAATATGAACTCCTTTGTGTCTGGTTTCTTTCACTTAGCATAATGTTATTTTTTTTTTAAACATTTATTTATTTATTTGAGAGAGGAAGAGAGAGAGAGAGAACAGGTGGGGGTTGGGGGAGGGGCAAAGGGAGAGAGAATCCTGAAGCACATTCCCCGCTAAGCACAGAGTCCAATGCGGGGCTTGGTCCTAGGACCCTGATATCATGACCTGAGCCAAAATCAAGAGTTGGCCGCTTAACCAACTGAGCCACTCAGGCACCCCACTTAGCATAATGTTTTTGAGATTCATCCATGTTATTGCATATATCAATAGTTTGTTCCTTTTTTTTTTTTAGATTTATTTATTTTAGAGAGAGAGGGAGAGAGTGTAAGCATGAGCAGGAGGGGCAGAGGGAGAAGGAGAGAGAATCTCAAGCAGACTCTGCACTCAGTGCAGAGCCCATTGCAGGGCTCTATCTCACAACCCTGAGATCACGACCTGAGTTGAAACCAAGAGTTGGCCGCTAAACTGACTGCACCACCCAGGTACTCCCCTCACTTTTTTTTAAAAGATTTTATTTTTAAATAATCTCTATACCCAATGTGGAGCTCAAATTCACAAACTCACAAAGCTCTACCAACTGAGCCAGCCAGAGGCTCCAAATGGTATGTTCCTTTTTATTGCTGACTTGTATTTCATTTTATGTATAATCACAATTTGCTTATTCATTCACCTATTGATGGAAATTTGGGTTATTTCCAGTTATGAGTTTTTATGAGTAAAGCAGCTATGTACACAACATTTGTGTACAAGTCTTTGTGTGGATATCTGTTTTTATTACTCTTGAGTAAATACCTAGGAGTAGAATTGCTGTATTACAGGTTAAGTGTATGCTTAATTTGTTGAGAGAAAGAAAGAGAGAAAGGAAGGAAGGAAGGAACGAAGGAACGAAGGAAGGGTCTTTTAAATTTGTTTTTCAAATTGTTTTACTTTTCCACTGATGTCAGTTTCTTAAATCACAGGTTTACCATTTTACTTTCCTACCAACAGTGAATGAGAGTTCTATTTGTTCTATATCCTTGTCAACCCTTGATACTGCCAGTTTTTAAAAATTTTAGCCATTCTAATGAGTGTGTAGTGTTCTCTTATTGTGGTTTTAAGTTCAATTTTCCCAGATAATTAGTGATGTTGAGCATCTCTTCATGTTCTTACTGAATACTTGTATATCTTCTTTGGAGAAATGTCTGGTCAAATCGTTTGCCCATTTTAATTGAGTTAACATTGAATTGTAACTATTCTTTTATATATCCTGGATATGTCTCTTGTCTGATATATGTACTGAAATTTTTTCCTTCCTTCTATGGCTTATCTTTTCATTTTCTTGGTTGTGTCTTTTGGTGAACATATTTAACTTTAATGATGTCCATATTTATCAACTTTTTCCTTTCAATAATTACTGATTTTTGTGCTCAAGGAAATCTCAAAGTTGCAAAAATATTCTCCCATGTTTTCTTCTGAAAGTTTTGTAGTCTAATTTTTATATTTAGGTATGTGATTAACTTTAAGGTGTGTGTGTGTGTGTGTGTGTGTGTGTGTGTGTGTGGTGTGAGGTAAGTGTCAGGGTTCTTGTGGCTGTTCAATTGTTCTAGCACTTTAGTAATAAAGATTATTCTTCCCCCATTGAATTACCTTGGCATCTTTGTCAATAATTTATTGACCATACTTATGGTAGCTTATTTCTGGATACTCCATTGTTCCATTGCTCTATATGTCTATCCATATATCAATACCACCTCATCTTAATTACTGTAACTTATAGTAAGATTTCAGGTCCAACTATCTTCTATTTTAAATTTATTTTGGCTACCCTAGGTCCTTTATATTTCCATATAAATTTTAGAATCAGCTTAACAATTTCCCAAAAATCTGCTAGAATTTTGATTGGGATTGTGTTAAATGTATGGGTCAATTTGGGGAGAATGGGCATTTTAATAATAATGAGTTTCTCATGCACAAACATATGTTTTCTCTCCAATTATTGAGGTCTTTGATCTCTCAACAATGTATTTGAGTTTTCACCATGTAATCCTGTACATATTTTAATTTATCTCTAAGTAGTTAATATGTATTGATGCTCTTATAAATGATATTTAAAAATTTTTATTTCCTAATTATTTATTGCTAGTACATAGAATTACAATTGAGCTTTATATATTGACATTGTTTCCTGAGGATTTGTTAAAACCCTTGTTAGTTTTAGTAGCTTTATTATGGATTCTTAGAATTTTATATGCATACAATTGTCTGCAAATATAGTTTTACTACTTCCTTTCCAATATATATGACCTTATTTCTTTTTATTGCCTTACTGCACATGCTAGTTTCTAGTCCCATGTTGAACAGAAAGAGTGAGAAGAGACATCTTTACTTTGTTTCTATTCTGAGTGTAAAAGCATTCACTGTTTTGACATTAACTTTGATGTTAGCCTAAGGTTTTCCACAGATGACTTTTATCAAGTTGAAGAAATTCCCATCTATTCCTAGTTTGTTCATGGCTTATCATGAATAAGTGTTGAATTTTGCCAAATACTTAAAAAAAAACCCTATCTATTAGGATCACATTTTTTCCCTTTTAGTTTGCTATTGTGGTGAATAAAATTGATTGATTTTCAAATGTTAAACTAAACTTAATTTTCCTAGATAAACCCAGCACTTACTGGCAGTTTCAGATCAGCCTGATGTTGCCCCTCAGACAACCAGCAATAGCTGAGTGGAGCCTCTTCCTCAGAAGTCTGAGCACCAGCTCTGTGGGAGTATTTCCTCTGAGACTCTGAAGTAGACCGGCCCTTCTCTGAGGACCAACTACTCAGGGTCAATTCTCTGGGCAACTAATTTCTGGTAATCCAATCTTCTCCTTTTCACCTCCCACCCCCATGACTCACGGAGCTTTCATAAAATCATGGTTTCTCAGAGTTGGAAATACCTTAGAGATCATTTAGTATAAACTTCCAGCCAATGTGCAAATCCTTGCTACAGTGTCTCTGTTAAATAGTCCTCCATTGTAGGCTTGAAATCACTTGGGACAAGGAACTCAGTATCTCTTACTTCCTCAGATATGAAGAAATTAAGAAAATCAAGCAGATTAAGAAGAGATGCTCTTACAGTTGGGGTTTAGCTTTCCTGAGCAGTGCCAGAAGGCCATGATCGCAGTTTAATCTGTTTCAATGCTGGTGTTTTAGTTTTTTCTTTTAACTGGGTTCTGCAAACTCCCATGGACATACTCTCAGGATTCCCTGAGTTATTTATGGAAAATTAAAAAAAATCTATTTCTATAGCACTCTAAAAAAAGTTATATAAGTATATATTCTGACTGATTTCCATGGCCACAGAGTACTCATAACAGGGTACTACCACACAATTTCAATGTCCATGTTTACTTTGTGTTTATATTTACAGTCTACTTGAGAGACTATTATTGGTTAAGAACAAGGACACTGGATCTGGGATGCCTGGGTTGTAATTCCAGATCAGCAACTCATTATATGTATGACTTTGGGCAAATTATGTTATCTTTCTGAGCCTCAGTTTCCTCACATATAAAATGGAGATAAAGTACCTCACTCACAGAATTGTCGTGAGGATTACATAAATTAATATATTAGAACAATGCCTAGCACACAGCAAGTGTTGTATAAATGTTTGGTAGTATCATTAGGTAGTACTAGCTTAATTATTGCCAGCTATTAACAGAAGCAGGCAGAAGTAACGTGTACCTTAATCACTATGTTAGAAGTGGAGACGAAACAACATCACAGCACATTGCACAAAGGATTCATAATACTTGTAATAGATAAAGTCATAAGAGAATTAAGTAATCATGTGACACATAGTACCATAAACATACTCCACAACACACAGAGAGACAATTTAGTTTTGGCAAAATACTATCATTTGTCATATTAAAGATCATTTAAATTTTACTACTTTTATGGTTTGCTTATAGTTAATTGTAAATTAGTTTTCTATTTATATGGGATAAGGACTAGAAGCATATGGAGTTTATATTTAGTTTCATGTTGTATATACTTAAATAACATGCTACTGAAAATAATTTATCAATACCTGAAGTCCATGAGATAATTTTTCCCTTTAAGGTGGGTACATTCATTACTCAAACTTGAGAAGTACTGATATAACCAGGCCAATTCTTTCCCTAATGAAGCACTGTCCCCAGTGGTAGCTATAAGCTGGCAACACTTAAGACAACAAGCTCCTGTTGAAGCTCTTGAATCAGGGGGAGCTCAGTCACCACATTTAGGATCCAAGGTATGAAACTGGGAGAAGGTACATTTAGAAGAGACTAAGTACCTATGATGGAAGAAAAATGAAGGCCAGGAGTGGATAAGGTGGCCCAGAACTAACAAATGTTTGAGTTCTGTTAAGTGCCAGGTACCACTCTCATAACAATTCTGTGAATTGATGGCCTTATTCCCCACTTTTCAGATGAGGAGAATGAGGTTCAGGGAAGTTAATAACTTGCCTACCATCACAGAGCTAGAAAGTAGCAGAGCCAGGACTCCCACCGGGCTGCTTGGCTTCAAAACTGATCATTTTGCACCATAGCTTTGTCCCTGAAATCCACCAGCAAACTCTGAAATGAAGACCCATGACCAGGACTGCTGTCTGAAACTCCAGAATGCAAGCTTTTTTTGGAATGGCAAAACCAGAAGGGCCTCTTTGAGTATTCCTTGGCTTCTGATCCACAGAGAGAAGGTTAGTTACTGTGATGGTTAAAGTTTGTGTCAATTTGACTGGGCTATGGAATGCCCAGATAGTTGGTAAACATGATTCCTGAGGGTGTCTGTGAGGGTGTTTCCAGAAGAGATTAGCATTTTAATTGGGTAAAGTGGATCCAATCCATTGAGAATGTGAATAGATCAAAAAGGTGGAAGTAGGTTAATTGACTCTTGGCTCTTTGAGCTGGGACAGCCATCTTCTCCTGCCTCCAGTGATCCTGGTTCTCAGGCCTTTAGATCCAGACAGGAATCTACATCCTCTTGGGCTTCCAGGCTTTCTAACTACACTACTGGCTTTCCTACATCTCTAGTTTGCAAAAGAGACTGTGGGACTTCTTAGCCTCCATAATTGTGTGAGCCAATACCTCATTATAATAAATCTCTTCCTAGAAATATATAAATCTATATCTTATTGGTTCTGTTTCTCTGGAGAACCCTGACTAATACAGTTAGCCCCTGGCAGAGGCAGCTAAAGAGGGCTGGCTCTCAGCATCCTGACAGTTCTAGCTATAGCTGATGTTGGGGGAACATTCCTACCAGAAGCTTATTTCTTTTCTTAACCCAACTATGTTAAGGAAGAACCACTGGCCACTTATTTTCACAAGTGGGTTCATGACCTCAAGTAGTTATAGATCCAAATATGCCTGGGAAAAATATGCTTTTCCTTCCTCACTTTACATGTCATTTTCTGCTAAGGAAGTAGAGGTGTCCATGTCTTACTACTGGGAGAATCCTCTTCTCCCAGAATAGCATGGATGTTGAAAAGAAGACACAGAGACCAATGACCTGCTTTCCCTCTACCCATGGTTTTGCATTTTTCTTGTTTTTCACCACTGGAAAGCTACATGCTAAGCTTCATCTTCAAATATTCATGTGGCAAGTTAGGATTGAAACATCCCCAGGAACTCTGTTTTCAGAAAGCCCAGTCTCCAAATACAGAGAAGACTTCTGTGAAAATGCTGTGGCTCCTCTCCTCCTTTGCTGCTTCAGTGTTCCCCAGGGGCTCCCAGACACTGAAGAGCCTTGTTCCCCCAAATCTAGGCTCCTCTGGCTTCCTCTGCTATGCAGGGTAAGGGGCACTTAACATTTGTCCACTGGTTTCACCCTATTGTTAAGGTCAGATGTGGTTTTTGTGGAGTACAGTTAATATAAATATTTTTAAATTATTGATAGTTTAGAAAGCTTTTTTCAGCTTTACAACTCATTTTAGGTAACATCATGTAAATTCTTAGAATTGTCAAATTTATAAAAATTTTATCAAGCTATTAGATTTGGAAGGAGTTTCCACATACCAGCTTCTGGCTCCATACATTCCAGACCTTATTTGTCCTCCATTCTCCACATACCTCTGGTGCTGAGTGCCACAGAAAACATTCATATCATCATATGACCTCTGGCCTTGCACCTTCAAGTCATGACACCAAGTGAGTTAGCACAGAAGGCAATAGGATTATTTCTGGAAGCTACATCAACACCAGCATGGCTAATGGTAGTGCATAGAGAAGTGACTTTAATCCACATGAATATGTACTGCCAACCCCAAGTTCATTGCATCCGCAATTCAATTTCCCCTTAGGATGTACAAAATACCTCTGGCCATACTGATGCTACCAGACGTGCAGGTGAGTGCGAGAGAGGGGACATTGACGGGAAAAGGGCAGTCTTAACTAAGTGCAGTAGAGTATGACATATATTGCAAATATTACAAAACATGTGACCACATCAACACATTACTAGAGACTTGGAAGGGACTGATGCAAATGAGCCCTGAAACTCAAGCTTTAGTAGCTTCTCAATCCTTGCATTATGGGTGGATGAACTTCTTACTCTTCACAGTCCATTTATCTTTAATGTTAATAGTGTCTTTAAAGTTACTTTATTCCTTTACTAGATGGCCTTCCTAGATTGCTAAGATAGATCATTAGCCATTTAATTATTATTTAAATAATTAATCCCTACTCCTATTTACCCTAATGCACATTACAGAGTTGTCTGTGGGAGAAACAGTGATTTGATGGGTCTTGCACTTGCGACTTTCAATTTGGGACGTAAACTAAGGTTTGTTTTTTCTGACTATGTCTGGCATCTTAATATTTTTGGCTCATCTTTTCTGGTTAGTCAATAACTTAGACCTCATGTACTTTGTTTTCAGCTACTCAGGAAGATAACTGCCCATCTCTTTGAAGTGCCCCCTCATAGCCCCCCAAAGTAAGTTTCATGTACAACATATCACCTGTAATAATCCCAAGCACTCATAATCCCAAGCACAGTCTCCAAATTTGGAGAAAATTTGGTCAGCTGTTGTCACGTGATCTATTTACAAATAGACTGAAACACACTTTTATTTGTATGGTTTTATGCCCTATAACATTCCCTAAAGGATTTGAGGTACTTTATGATTATACACTTTTTTATGTTTTTCAAAAGAGAAGAACAAAACAAAACAAAACAAAAAACCCAAAAAACAAAACAAAACAAAACAAAATACTAAAGCAAAACATAAAACTGAGAAGAAAAGAAAACCTGGTACAGAATGGTTGGAGATGAAATTTCAATAAGCACAAATGCAAGTATGATGACCACATCTGGGTTATTAAATCAACTCTGAGTTGTTTGTGACAAAAACAAAAAGGGAAACCTGATTAGTTATGAGATGCACACTGTTAAACAGATCAAACCATCACTATTTTTCAGAAGCTCAGCTTTTCCTGGCTCTGAGAGGAGGCTCAGGATATATCTCATTCATTGTTTAAACCCCAGAGGGGTACCTGGTACTTAGTAAACACTCATTAAATTTTTTTTTTGGAAAAATGAATAAATGGTTGAATGAAATCAATGTTTGCTTTCTCTCATAAATAAGTTGAAAATTATTTAAAGGTCCATTTTGTGCCTCATTCATTTTTATGTCCCCCAAAATACTTACTATGGTTCATTTATTCACTCAACAAAAATTTATTGAGGGCCTGTTATATGCCAGGCATTGTTCCAAGCTCTAGGAACATGGTAGTGAACAAAACATTCTAATGAAGAAACAAGCAATAAATGAAGTAATTTTTATGTATGTATATATTTTTATTTATATAGTATATTAGATAGTGATCCTTCACTATAGTGAGCACATGTTTGAATTTTGTATGAATTCCAAAAGGAGCCCCATCCACCAGAAAACCCTAGAGGATCTTCTAACCACAAGGCCTCACAATTGTGTTGTAACAACTGGGTCTGTGGAATGGCTTCGCTGGAGGCCTTAGAATGGTTCCTGGATTGTGTGTCCCCCAATAATGGCTCGGATGTCTTTTGAAAACTCTAAATCAGAAGGTTATGGGGTGGGAGACTTGGAGCCCAGAAGCTCTCTTGGGAAACCCTGTCCCTCTCAAATTAAGTAGTGAGAGCCTGAACCGAGGCCATCTTTAGAAACAGGATCTCCTCATGGCCCATATATAACTCTGAGCCATTCTGTTTCCTACTAAGGGAACTCCCAGGATGGAGCCACCCCACCCAGTCAAATGCCCGTGGTCAAACAGGGTCATTGGCCCCCGAAGAATGTTTCTCTCCTCTCCTTTGGCTCTCCTTCTGCATACAAGGACTGTTCCTGCATCCCCCTTATCTGTGGCGCCAAGAAGACTACAATCTCCTGACAGCAGGGGTTGGTAGGGCACGCACTGGAGGCTGCCTGACGACCAGGGACCATTAACCTCCTCTTCCAGCTCATTGTTTTACAAGTGGTCATCGCCACCTCGCCGCCCAGTCAGAAGCCAGTAGCAGCTTTATAGCCTACTTACAGAAAATGGCTCAGCACTTAGGCATTTTCTGGTGCCCCAGGGTTCAAAGTGAAATTAATTTCCATTACTTCCCATAATAAATCACCTCACCCAACACATGTATGAAATTCCATTCAAGAGACTCAAGTCATTCTGGGGCTCCACAGAAATGCATACACACTTCAGCTTGCACTTAGTTAATTTCTCTGCTTGGGATAGAGCTGATGGGGACCTGGAAAACAATTACGTTCCAAGAAAGCCAATGGAACGCAAAGCAGCCTCCTTATAACATCCAGACAGGAAGCCAGACCAATGATCCTGGCTATATGTAGAAGAGAAGGGGGGGTTCTTTTTCTCTTGGGACCCTTTTTGGTGGTCCCTTTCTCTCCCTCCATGGCTTTTCTTATCACAGGCACAGATAAACAGAACCTGATAAAGGAATAGGGACAGAAGTGGCTCCCTCTGTTTGACATCATAATCTGGGTCTGGTTGGAAACATTTTGAGGACTTTTGGGAGCATGTGTGTGGCTAGTCATTCTGATTCTCAATCTTTTTATAAAAGAAACCACTGAATGATCATAAGTGTGGCATACAACTGGATAACGAAGAAACTGAAGAGCAAGGTGTAGCATCATTAAGATCCATGGAGGTTATAAGAATGGTGAGCATGACTCACACATCATGTCTGAGGAATTTGAGGTGAAGGGAGAGGGAAAGAGAGAGGCCTAGAATCTTTGAGCTGGAAGGGATTTTACAGAGCACTGAGTTCAATCCCCATAGGTTAGAGATGGGGACAGAGAGAAAGAGACAGAAGATAACAATAGTAACCACTACTGTTCATAATAGTAATACCCACTGTCCCTAAAAAGCACTAATTTCTAACATTTATACCAATTAAACCTCATAGAAACCCTATGATCTAGGTTTCTTTCTTTTTTTCTTTTTTTGAGAACAGTTTTATATTTATAGGAAAATTGAGAAGATAGCACAGAGAGTTTCCACATACTCCACACCTTGTGGCCCTTATTAACATTTTACATTAGTATGGTACCTTTATTATAATAAATGGACCAATATTGATACATTGCTATTAATTAAAGTCCATTTTTTACTCAGATTTCAATTTTGGGTAGTTGTGATTAGGTATATTTTAGGATGCCCCATTATTGAAATTTGTTTAATCTTTTTTTTCTTACAACTATAGACTGGGGTTATAGTTTTTTTGTGAGATGAGATAGGTATTTTTATCCTCATTTGGAAATGAGAAAACAAAGATCCAGTGGAATAAGGGGAATGACCCTGAGCCATGTCACCAAGAAGTAATGGAGTCAGGTTTGTAACCCAGGTCTTTCTCATTTTAAAGATCAAGTTCTTAACCATCACACTACCTCCCCATAACCCAATGAGTTGGAAGTCCAACCGAGACTTAAGTCTGAAGCCCAAACTGATGTTCTTTCACAGAGATGGATGGATGGATGGATGGATGGATGGATGGATGGATGGATGGGATGGGTAGAATGATAGAGTGATAGGGAGGGAGGTAAGTCGATAGATGATAGATAGATAGATAGATAGATAGATAGATAGATAGATAGACAGATAGATAGATAGAGAGATAGATAGATAGATAGGATAAATAAATGGATGGATGGATAGATAGATGAAAGGTGATAGAGAGATAGATAGATGATAGATGATAGAGCTAGATGGATGACTCTTTATAATTGCTATCTGATGATATAAGTAACACAGTCTCACTAAATACTCAAGTATTATAGATATGCAGTAAGTGTAAGTTCTCTGAAATAATTACTACTGTTAGGTATAGCTCCCTCCAATTTTTTCTATGCTCATGCCATAAATTAGGCTAAGATAATATTTTTTGAAATTGGAAACACCTTCCACTCAATTTTGCTATACACCTAAAACCACTCTAAAAAAATAAAGACTGTTTAAAAAATGGAAGTATCTTACACATATTGTTCTGCAAGTTTTTTCTTAATATATCACACAACTTTATGAACTATATACATTTTTAGTTTAACATCAAACTTTCTACACACTCTTAATGAATTGATCCCTTATAATAAATATCAAGTCACTCAATTTATTGTTGGTGCTCTTTCCATTAACATGGTGGGTCTGAAACTTCAGCAGGCATGAACGTCATTTGGAGAGCTTCGTAAAAATGCATAGTCCTTAAACATTGTTAAAATGTCTATGCTGCCCAGAGCAATCTACACATTCAAAGCAATCTCTATCAAAATACCATCAACATTTTTCAGAGCTGGAACGAACAATCCTAAAATTTGTATGGAACCAGAAAAGACCCCAAATAGCCAGGGCAATGTTGAAAAAGAAAGCCAAAGCTGGGAGCATCACAACACCTGACTTCAAGTTATATTACAAAGCTGTGATCATCAAGACAGCATTGTACTGTCACAAAGACAGACACATAGATCAATGGAACAGAATAGAGAGCCCAGAAATGGACCCTCAACTCTATGGTCAACTTATTTTTGACAAAGTAGGAAAGAATATCCAATGGAAAAAAGAAAGTATCTTCAATAAAAGGTGCTGAGAAAACTGGACAGCCACATGCAGAAGAATGAGACTAGACCATTTCCTTACACCATATACAAAAATAGACTCAAAATGGATGAAAGACCTAAATGTGAGACAGGAATCCATCAAAATCCCAGAGACGAACATAGGCAGCAACCTCTTCAACCTCAGCTGCAGCAACTTTTTGCAAGACATGTCTCTAAAGGCAAGGGAAACAAAAGCAAAAATGAACTATTGGAACTTCATCAAGATAAAAATCTTCTGCACAGCAAGGGAAATAGTCAACAAAACTAAAAGGCAACCTACGGAATGGGAGAAGATATTTGCAAATAACATAACAGACAAAGGGCTGGTATCCAAGATCTATAAAGAACTTATCAAACTCAACACCCAAAAAACAAATTTTCCAGTCAAGAAATGGGCAGAAGACATGAACAGACACTTCTCCAAAGAAGACATACAAATGGCCAACAGACACATGAAAAAATCCTCCACATTACTTGTCATCAGGAAAATACAAATCAAAACCATAATGAGATACTACCTCACACCAGTTAGAATGGCTTAAATTAGGGGAACCCTCTTATACTGTTGGTGGAATGCAAGCTGGTTCAGCCACTCTGGAAAACAGCATGGATATTCCTCAAGAAGTTAAAAATAGAACTACCTTATGACCCAGCAATTGCACTACTGAGTATCTACCCCAAAGACACAGATGTAGTGAAAAGAAGGGGCACCTGAACCCCAATTTTCATAGCAGCAATGTCCACAATAGCCAAACTGTGGAAGGAGCCAAGATATTCTTCAACAGATGAATGGATAAAGAAGATTCCATATACAATGGGATATTACTTAGCCATCAGAAAGGATGAATACCTACCATTTACATCGACATGTATGGAACTAGAGGGTAGTATGCTAAGTGAAATAAGTCAAGCAGAGAAAGACAATTATTATATGGCTTCACTCATATGTGGAATATAAGAAATAGCACAGAGGATCATAGGGGAACTGAGGGAAAATTGAATGGGAAGAAATCAGAGAGGGAGCCAAACCATGACAGACTCTTGACTCTGGAAAACAAACTGAGGGTTGTGGAAAGGGAGGTTGGTTGGGGTGATGGGGTAACTGGGGGATGGGCATTAAGGAGGGCATGTGATGTGATGAGAACTGGGTATTATATGCAACTAATGAATCATTGAACACTACACCAAAAACTAATGATGTATTATATGTTGACTAATTGAATTTAAACAAAAAAAATGCATATTCTTAGGCACCAAGGCTGGAGATTTTTATTCAAAAAGTCTGGACTAGAACCCATGAATTTAGATTTTTTTAAAAAATAGACATAACTTCTTCCTCCAGGGGATTATAAATACAAATGATTTTGAGACCATATTTTACAAAAATATTTAGCTTTCCCTCTTTGTATCTTGGCAGTATAGTCCTCTTCAGTTTGGAAAGAAGCAATCTAATTTGGTGTCCAAACTTCAGAAACTCCAATTAATTGACTAGAGTGAAATAAATCTGAATATGTGACTTTGAAAAATAAATGCTAGTTGAGCTCTGAATGGACTTGCTTTAATGGCATAATAGATTTTACACTATGTGTTGGGGGTACTTCATGTATACTGTTTTAGTATATATCTTCACATATACTGTCTCCAACAATCTAACAGGTAAGCAGATCAGATGTCTGTGGCATCTTATGGATGAAACGCTTGAGTCTCAGAGGAGCTTGTGAATGTCACATGGGTAGTGGTCCAGTTTCAAGGACATCAACCTAGGTTGACTTTGAGTTTTGTATCAGCAACCTTTGGGTTAAATGATTTGACTGGCTCAAGTAACAAGCTCACAAGAGGAGAAATAGTCCAGGGTTACCAAGTCTCTCACTTTGCAGAAGGCATTTTCCACATGGTGGGAAACCTCTCCATTAGTAGCTCAAACCTTACATTCAGCAGTATTGTGGCTTAGAAGGAGGAAAGTTCTTCCACCCAATTTTAGTACAAAAGGAATCCCAGAGGATTCCCTGGATTCTGATTGGCCTACCATGGATGCATACCAACATCCAGACCCACCACTATAGCCAAGTGTATGGGGAGCTACAATTGGCCAGACCTGGGCCATGTGCCTAACTATGAAGCCCCATTAGAATCACAGGCAGAATAGAAGGAGATGTAGATCCTTAAAGCAAGAAGCTGGGGGCTGGACACAGTTACTAGAAGAAAGGGAGAGGGTGCTGACCAGACAAAAACAGCCCATGTCTACCACAGGGCTCTCTCCACATAACACTTCCCATTTGTAGAACTATATTATTTTCAAGACACTTTTACATGTATTCTCTTCATGATAAAAATCCACTGGTAGGGGTGCCTGGGTAGCTCATTCAGTTAAGTGTCTGCCTTCAGCTCAGGTCCTGATGTTGGGCTCCTGGGATGGAGCCCTATATCCCACTCCCTGCTCAGCGGGGAGCCTGCTTCTCCCTCTCCTTCTGTCACTCTCTCTGCTTATGCTCTCTCGCACTTTCTCTCTCTCTCTGTCAAATAAATAAAATCTTTAAAAAAAATCCATCGGTAATTAGTAAAAGCTGTTAGCATCAAAATAAAAATGTCCTTTAGAAGTTTTTTTTTTTTTTTTAAAGATTTTATTTATTCATTTGAAAGAAAGAGTGAGTGAAAGAGCACAAACCAGGGGAGGGGACAGAGGAAGGAGAAGCAGACTCCCAGATGAGCCCAGAGACCAACATGGGGCTCCATCCCAGGACCCGGGGATCATGACCTGAGCTGAAGGGAGATGCTTAACCAACTGAACCACTAAGGCACCCCTAGAAAATTTGTTTTTTAAAGATTCTACAATTGCATATGTTACATAGTTGAATGAACACAACATGCTAATTTTCTTCTTGGCGATACACACTCCAGAATAGCATATGGAAGGCTCTAAAAAGTCCTGCAGTAAAGAAACCTGTTTAGCTTATTCACCGAACCATTTTCCAAAGTAATTTTACTATGGATTTTTTCCTTTTATATATAACTATCAATTCACTTAGAACTAGAGTTCTCGAGGGGGCGGAGCAAGATGGCGGAGGAGTAGGAGACCTGGATTTCGTCTCCTCTCAGGAATTCAGCTGGATAGGGATCAAACCATTCTGAACACCTACAAACTCAACAGGAGATCGAAGAAAAGAAGAGCAACAACTCTCTCATCAGAAAAGCGACCACTTTCTGGAAGGTAGGACGTGCGGAGAAGTGAATCCGCAGCGATATTCGGGAGGATAGACAGCGGGGGAGGGGCCTCCGTCGGCCGCTTCTAGCAAGTGATAGAGCCGCGGAGCACAAAATCGGAACTTTTAAAAGTCTGCTCCGCCGAGGGACGTCACTCTGGTGGCTAAGTGTGGGGTGGAACCCTCCGGGACAGTGTGGTCTCAGGACCCTCGGGGTCACAGAAAGACCGGGGGTGCCTGAGTGCGGCAGAGCTCCCAGGTATCGGAGCAGGGAAGCCAGCTGCAGAGACGGAACCCAGGCGCGGGCTCTCAGCTTGGGGTTGCCATAGACCGTGATCCAAGCACAGTTGGGCCCCTGCTCCTCCAGCAGGGACCCAACAAGTGGCAGATCCGGGGAGACTCACCTTCCTTCCCCGGGAGGAGCCGCGCGGGAGGGCACCGCAGGGATCTGCTGGGTTTGGAGACTCCACCCCGGGTCGGGTGCCAGAGACAGAGGCGCGCGGTCACAGGCCGGGCGAGCACGGAGTGCAGCCGGAGACCGGGGAGACGGGAGTGACTGATGGCTTTTCTCTAGGGGCTCACTGAGGAGCGGGCCCCGAGTTCTCGGCTCCTCCGGAGCGGAGATTGGGAGGCTGCCATTTTCACTCTCCGCCTCCAAAGCTGTACGGAAAGCTCGCAGGGAACAAAAGCCCCGGAGAGCAAACCCAAGCAGATTACTTAGCCGGGAGGGGGCAAGGGCGGGGCAATTCCGCCTCCGGCAGAGACATTTGGAAACCACGGCAACAGGCCCCTCCCCAGAAGATCAGCGAGAACAGGCGGCCAAGACCAAGTTTACCCATCAATGAGAACGGCAGAACTCCAGCGCTAGGGGACTACTGCACATAGAATTCACGGCTTTTTTACCATGATTCTTTAGTCTTTTAAAGTTAATTTTTTTTAACTGTCTTTTTTGTTTTTTTATTTCTTTTTGAATTTTTCTTTTTCCCTTTTTCACCCAACATCTTATCAATCCCTTTTTTAAAAAAAACATTTTTATTTTTCATTTTTAGAGTCATATTCTATCCCTTCATAGTAGTTACCCATATTTTTAGCTTATATATATAAGTTGTTCTCTCTTTAAAATTTTGAGATAGTTTCTTCTAACAGATTAAAATATACCCTAAATCTCTAGTATATGGTGTTTTCTATTCCCCTGCTTGATCACATCCTCTCCCTTTTTTTTTCTCTTTTTCTTTTTTCTTTTTTTAAATCCTCTTCTTTCTTTTTTCAAACAACTTCTTATCAATTCCTTTTATAAAATTTTTTATAATTTCCATTTTTACAGTCATATTCCATCCCTTCATCATATCAACCCTTATTTTTGTACATATATAAGTTTTTCTTTCTTTAAAATTTTGGGAGGCACTTTCTTCTAAAAGACCAAAATACACCCCAAATCTAGTGTGTGGCACTGATCTATATACCATATAGATCATATTTGATCACATTCTGGTTTTTCTTTTGTTGTTGGTGTTTTGTTTTGTTTGTTTTTATCTTTATCTTTTTCTTTTTCTTTTTTCTCTCTTTCCCTTTCTTATCCCACTGCTTCAGGTCTTTTCTGATTTGTTTAAAGTATATTTTCTGGGGACATTGTTACTCTGCTAGCATTTTGTTCTCTCATTAATCTATTCTCTGCACAAAATGACGAGACGGAAAAAATCACCTCAACAAAAAGAACAAGAGGTAGTACCGACTGCCAGGGACCTACTCAATACGGACATTAGTACGATGTCAGATCTAGAGTTCAGAATCATCACTTTAAAGATACTAGCTGGGCTTGAAAAAAATATGGAAGTTATTAGAGAAACCCTTTCTGGAGAAGTAAAAGAGCTAAAATCGAACCAAGTAGAAATCAAAAAGGCTAATTATGAGATGCAATAAAAAATGGGGGCGCTAAGTGCTAGAATAAATGAGGCAGAAGAGAGAATCAGTAATATAGAAGATGAAATGATGGAAAATAAAGAAGCTGAGAAAAAGAGAGATAAACATCTACTGGATCACGAGGGCAGAATTCGAGAGATAAGCGATACCATAAGACGAAACAACATTAGAATAATTGGGATCCCAGAAGAAGAAGAAAGAGAGAGAGGGCCAGAAGGTATAATGGAGCAAATTATAGCAGAGAACTTCCCTAATTTGGGGAAAGAAACAGGCATGAAAATCCAGGAAGCACAGAGAACCCCTCTCAAAATCAATAAAAATCAGTCAACTCCCCGACATCTAATAGTAAAACTTACAAGTCTCATAGACAAAGAGAAAATCCTGAAAGCAGCTCGGGAGAAGAGATATGTAACCTACAAAGGTAGAAACATTAGATTGGCAACAGACCAATCCACAGAGACCTGGCAGGCCAGAAAGGACTGGCAGGATATATTCAGAGCACTAAATGAGAAAAATATGCAGCCAAGAATACTCTATCCAGCTAGGCTGTCATTGAAAATTGAAGGAGAGATAAAAAGCTTCCAGGACAAACAAAAACTAAAGGAATTTGCAAACACAAAACCAGCCCTACAGGAAATCTTGAAAGGGGTCCTCTAAGCAAAGAGAGAGCCTAAAAGCAACATAGACCAGAAAGGAACACAGACAATATACGGTAACAGTCACCTTACAGGCAATACAATAGCACTGAATTCCTATCTTTCAATAGTTACCCTGAATGTAAATGGGCTCAATGCCCCAATCAAAAGACACAGGCTAACAGACTGGATTAAAAAACAAGACCCATGGATATGCTGTCTGCAAGAGACTCATTTTAGAACCAAAGACACGCCCAGAATGAAAGTGAGGGGGTGGAAAACTATTTACCATGCTAATGGACACCAAAAGAAAGCTGGAGTGGCAATCCTTATATCAGACAAATTAGATTTTAAACCAAAGACTGTAATAAGAGATGAGGAAGGACACTATATCATACTTACAGGATCTATCCAACAAGAAGATCTAACAATTGTAAATATCTATGCCCCTAACATGGGAGCAGCCAGTTATATAAGGCAATTAATAACAAAAGCAAAGAAACACATCGACAACAATACAATAATAGTGGGGGACTTTAACATCCCCCTCACTGAAATGGACAGATCATCTAAGCAAAAGATCAACAAGGAAATAAAGACTTTAAATGACACGCTGGACCAAATGGACTTCACAGACATATTCAGAACATTCCATCCCAAAGCAACGGAATACACATTCTTCTCTAGTGCCCATGGAACATTCTCCAGAATAGATCACATCCTAGGTCATAAATCAGGTCTCAACCGGTACCAAAAGATTGGGATCATTCCCTGCCTATTTTCAGACCACAATGCTTTGAAACTAGAACTCAATCACAAGAGGAAAGTCAGAAAGAACTCAAATACATGGAGGCTAAAGAGCATCCTACTGAAGAATGAATGGGTCAACCAGGAAATTAAAGAAGAATTAAAAAAATACATGGAAACCAATGAAAATGAAAACACAACTATTCAAAATCTTTGGGATGCATCAAAGGCAGTCCTAAGAGGAAAGTATATAGCAATACAAGCCTTTCTCAAGAAACAAGAAAGGTCTCAAGTACACAACCTAACCCTACACCTAAAGGAGCTGGAGAAAAAACAGCAAATAAAGCCTAAACCCAGCAGGAGAAGAGAAATCATAAAGATCAGAGCAGAAATCAATGAAATAGAAACTAAAAGAACAGT
This sequence comes from Mirounga leonina, assembly GCF_011800145.1. Lineage (NCBI taxonomy): Eukaryota > Metazoa > Chordata > Mammalia > Carnivora > Phocidae > Mirounga > Mirounga leonina. The sequence goes on from NW_023270418.1 coordinate 7,812,278, forward strand.
AGAACAGATCAACGAAACTAGGAGCTGGTTCTTTGAAAGAATTAACAAGATTGATAAACCCCTGCCAGACTTATCAAAAAGAGAAGAGAAATGACCCAAATCCACAAAATCATGAATGAAAGAGGAGAGATCACAACCAACACCAAAGAAATACAAACAATTATAAGAACCTATTATGAGCAACTCTATGCCAGCAAATTAGATAACCTGGAAGAGATGGATGCATTCCTAGAGATGTATCAACTACCCAAACTGAACCAGGATGAAATAGAAAACCTGAACAGACCTATAACCACTAAGGAAATTGAAGCAGTCATCAAAAATCTCCCAACAAACAAAAGCCCAGGGCCAGATGGCTTCCCAGGGGAATTCTACCAAACATTTCAAGAAGAATTAATACCTATTCTTCTGAAACTGTTCCAAAAAATAGAAACGGAAGGAAAACTTCCAAACTCATTTTATGAGGCCAGCATTACCTTGATCCCAAAACCAGACAAAGACCCCATCAAAAAGGAGAATTACAGACCAATATCTCTGATGAACATGGATGCAAAAATTCTCACCAAAATACTAGCCAATAGGATCCAACAGTACATTAAAAGGATTATTCACCATGACCAAGTGGGATTTATCCCTGGGCTGCAAGGTTGGTTCAACATCCGCAAATCAATCAATGTGATACAATACATTAACAAAAGAAAGAACAAGAATTATATGATCCTCTCAATAGATGCAGAAAAAGCTTTTGACAAAGTACAGCATCCTTTCTTGATCAAAACTCTTCAGAGTATAGGGATAGAGGGTACATACCTCAATATCATAAAAGCCATCTATGAAAAACCTACAGTGTATATTATTCTCAATGGGGACAAACTGAGAGCTTTCCCCCTAAGGTCAGGAATGCGGCAGGGATGTCCACTATCACCACTGCTATTCAACATAGTATTGGAAGTCCTAGCCGCAGCAGTCAGACAACAAAAAGAAATCAAAGGCATCCAAATTGGCAAAGAAGAAGTCAAACTATCACTCTTTGCAGATGATATGATACTTTATGTGGAAAACCCAAAAGACTCCACCCCAAAACTGCTAGAACTCATACAGGAATTCAGTCAAGTGGCAGGATATAAAATCAATGCACAGAAGTCAGTGGCATTCCTATACACCAACAACAAGACAGAAGAAAGAGAAATTAAGGAGTCAATCCCATTTACAATTGCACCCAAAACCATAAGATACCTAGGAATAAATCTAACCAAAGAGACAAAGGATCTGTCCTCAGAAAACTATAAAATACTCATGAAAGAAATTGAGGAAGACACAAAGAAATGGAAAAACGTTCCATGCTCATGGATTGGAAGAACAAATATTGTGAAGATGTCAATGCTACCTAGAGCAATCTACACATTCAATGCAATCCCCATCAAAATACCATCCACTTTTTTCAAAGAAATGGAACCAATAATCCTAAAATTTGTATGGAACCAGAAAAGACCCCGCATAGCCAGAGGAATATTGAAAAAGAAAAGCAAAGCCGGCGGCATCACAATTCCGGACTTCCAGCTCTATTACAAAGCTGTCATCATCAAGACACCATGGTACTGGCACAAAAACAGACACATAGATCAATGGAACAGAATAGAGAGCCCAGAAATGGACCCTCAACTCTATGGTCAACTTATCTTCGACAAAGCAGGAAAGAATGTCCAATGGAACAAAGACAGTCTCTTCAACAAATGGTGTTGGGAAAATTGGATAGCCACATGCAGAAGAATGAAACTGGACCATTTCCTTACACCACACACAAAAATAGACTCCAAATGGTTGAAAGACCTCAATGTGAGATAGGAGTCCATCAAAATCCTAAAGGAGAACACAGGCAGCAACCTCTTTGACCTCAGCCGAAGCAACTTCTTCCTAGAAACATCACCAAAGGCAAGGGAAGCAAGGGCAAAAATGAACTATTGGGACTTCATCAAGATAAAAAGCTTTTGCAAAGCAAAGGAAACAGTCAACAAAACCAAAAGACAACTGACAGAATGGGAGAAGATATTTGCAAATGACATATCAGATAAAGGGCTAGTATCCAAAATCTATAAAGAATTCATCAAACTCAACACCCAAAGAACAAAGAATCCAATCAAGAAATGGGCAGAAGACATGAACAGACATTTTTCCAAAGAAGACATCCAAATGGCCAACAGACACATGAAAAAGTGCTCAATATTGCTCAGCATCAGGGAAATCCAAATCAAAACCTCAATGAGATACCACCTCACACCAGTCAGAATGGCTAAAATTAACAAGTCAGGAAACGACAGATGTTGGCGGGGATGCGGAGAAAGGGGAACCCTCCTCCACTGTTGGTGGGAATGCAAGCTGGTGCAGCCACTCTGGAAAACTGTATGGAGGTTCCTCAAAAAGTTGAAAATAGAGCTACCATATGATCCAGCAATTGCACTACTGGGTATTTACCCCAAAGATACAAAAGTAGGGATCCGAAGGGGTACGTGCACCCCGATGTTTATAGCAGCAATGTCCACAATAGCCAAACTGTGGAAAGAGCCAAGATGTCCATC
>NW_023270418.1:7819853-7960325 GCF_011800145.1 Mirounga leonina
AAAAAAAAAAAGAAGAAGAAGAAGGTAGCGGGAGGGGAAGAATGAAGCGGGGGAAATCGGAGGGGTAAACGAACCATGAGAGACGATAGACTCTGAAAAACAAACTGAGGGTTCTAGAGGGGAGGGGGGTGGGAGGATGGGTTAGCCTGGTGGTGGGTATTGAGGAGGGCACATTCTGCATGGAGCACTGGGTGTTGTGCACAAACAATGAATCATGGAACACTTCATCTAAAACTAATGATGTAATGTATGGGGATTAACATAAGAATAAAAAAAAAAAAAAGAACTAGAGTTCTCCAAAAATCACTGAAGGAAATGCTATACCGTTCAATTCACCAGCAAATTCTCCTTTATTAGTCATTAGTAGTAAACTTCAGCCAAGTCAAATAATTATAATTTGAAATAGGCATAGCCTGAAATAGTAGTGCTTTACTGCAAAAAATAAGGTTCACAACTAGCTTTACTACATCAGAGTGCTCCAACTTTGTCAAACAGAATTCTTTCTTTCTATAAACAACATTTTGTAATACTCCCTTTATCATTGTAAAATAAAATTCGTGGATGATGTTGCCTACCTACATATACATTTTTTAAAAGATCAATGATACCTTAACTGGAATATAATAGAAATAAAAGGAAACCATTTTAAAATAAATTAACATCTATGGCAATATGTAACTGTTTAGCTATCTACACTAGAACATCTACTGAAGAAAATCAGACCCTTGCTCTTATGCACAGAATCTCCAGGAAATGTGACAGCAACAAATACAGAATGATAAGGAGGTGTTGTATTGCTAACTCAAATATCCTGGGTGCTGTTGCCATCAATAATGTGATTTTTTCAAAGGGTCAACTACTCTTGGTAGAGTTCTACACCAGAGAAAGGACAGTCTTTTCTATTTAGGTGATGTTGCTTTGCGGGAAAAATCAGTCCATACTTTGTGTTTATATGTAGGATCAGTTCACTTTTAAGCTCAAATAATTATAAACAGATTGTTTGATTTATCTACAAGAAAGCCTACTTGGACATTCAAAATCATGCAGGACAGGGAAAATTTCTTCATACACAGGTTAGCCCACATAAAATGCAAGACATTTAGAATCCCTGGTCCCAGCCCACTGAAAGCCATCCCCCAGTAATTTGACAACCAAAATACCCCCACAAATTTTCAAAATTCTCCTCATGTTGCAGAACTATCTCCACTAAGAACCACGGAGATACAAGTTATCTTTTGGGTAGTAGCCAATTTTGTATTATAATCAAAGTATTCAGTTCTCAAAAAGAAAACTGGAAATAGAAAATTCATTGTCCTAACAATGTTTCCAGAAATTTCACAAGAGAAATATATGGGGCGTCCTTAAGCCATTATTTTCTCTATTTGGAAAATATGTTGATGTATAACTAAATCTAGTGCCCAATGGAAAATGTTACCTCTCTGTTTTTCTCTACAAAATCCTGGTCTCAACAATGAGAAAGAAACACACAAAGAACAGGGCAGGAATCACTAGTTATTGCTAGATTCCCAACCACCAAGCCTGGTGCAAAGTACATTGCATTTATTATCTCTTTAAAAGCAACGTGTAAGGAAGATATAATTTTCCTTTTTGGTGAGGTTATGGAGGCTGCTCGATCTGATAGGTCTGACTGATGCCAAACTCTGTACGGTTTTCCTTTGTCTTGAAGCACAGCAGGGGGGACAACAGCACAACACCAAGGATATGCCCAGTGTTCAAATCCTAATTCTATCACTGCTATAGGAAATTGAGCAAGTCACTTAGTCTCTTTGTGCTTCAGTTTACTCACCTGTAAAATGAGAATGATAGTAGTATCTATTTTCAGAGGATCATTATGAATGTTAAATGGATTAAAACACTTAAAACTGTGCCCAGTATATAGGAAAGTCACATAATTATTAACTATAATAATAATTATCATTTCTTTTTCAGATGCCTTAGCTAGTTTTGTACTTTCTTTCCCTGGGTCTAAGTTTATCTATCGAGGTCCACATTTCCCCCTTTGTTACAGATAATGTCTGTCACCACACCCCATTACACCAGATACTGCCTGTCACCACATCCCTGGGGCATTTCACAGTTCTGATGCAGCCTCTGTCTCTCCCATCCCTGCATCCCACTTCAGTACTTCCTTTTCAAAAAGGGTGCTGGCTCCAGACACATGAAAAGATGCTCAACATCACTGATAATCAGGGAAATGTAAATCAGAGCTACAATGAGATATCACCTCACACCTGTCAGAATGGCTAAAATCAACCATACAAGAAACAACAGGTATTGGCGAGGATGTGGAGGAAGGGGAACCCACTTGCACTGTGGTGGGAATGTCAACTGGTGTAGCAGCCACTCTGGGAACCAGTACTGAAGTTCCTCAAAAGGTTAAAAGTAGAACTACCCTATGATCCAGTGATTATACTATGAGGTATTTACCCAAAGAATACAAAAACACTAATTCAAAGGGATACGTGCACCCTGATGTTTATAGCATCATTATCTACAATAGCCAAATTATGGAAATAGTCCAAGTGTCCATTGACTGACTGATGAATGGATAAAGAAGAAGTGGTATATATATATATACAATGGAATATTACTTAGCCATCACAAAAAATGAAATCTTGCCATTTGCAATGATGTGGATGGAGCTAGAAAGTATTATGCTGAGACAAGTCAGAGAAAGACAAATACCATATGATTTACTAGTATGTGGAATTTAAGAAACAAAACAAATGAGCAAAGGGGGGAAAAAGAGAGAGAGAGAGCAAGGCAAACCAAGAAATAGACTCTTAACTACAGAGAACAAACTGATGATCACCAGAGGGCAGGTGGGTAGGGGGATGGGGAAATAGGTGATGGGGATTAAGGAATGCACTTGTGATGAGCACTGGGTGTTGTATGGAAGTGTTGAATCACTCTATTTGTACACCTGAAACTAATATTATACTGCATGTTCACTAACTGGAATTTAAATTAAAAGTTCTATAAAAAAGTACAAATTTTTAAAAATTAAAAAAAAAATTAAAAAATGGTGCTGGCTCTAGGAGGGTACATGGTATAGAGAAATGAGCTCCCATCTCTTTCTCTAACTTGCTGAGCAACCTTGGGCAAGTCACCTCAGTCCCCCAGGCCTCCACTTGTGCATTCTTAAAGCCCAGTGACCACTAAGATCCCTTTAAGCATCATTCACCTCCTCCCATCCCATCCCTACCTGGATGAGGGAGAATTTGGGAACTAGAGAAACTGACACTTCTCTTGTTAGAAGCCTTTGTGGGGTTCATTCATTCAGTATCTGGTTTTTAAATGGCCTCAGCTACTCCCAGAAGTCAGGGTTTGTCAGTCTATTAATCTGAACCCCAGCCAGGAGAATGACTGCTACAAAGGCAGAGAGGCACCTGCTCAAAGTGGAAACCAGGCCCTCAAACAGTCTGTTGGAAAGTGTGAAGCATTTAATGATTATTATCCTTTTTATTTGCACAGCACTCTGCCTTTTATACACACACACACGCACACTCACTCGCTCACACAGCTGTCAATCATCATAGCCCTTCTATGAGGAAAAGATTAGCGATCACCATCCAATTTTGCAGTTGAGAAAACTGAGGTACTGGGAGGTTATGTAGCGCACACATGATCCCCAAGTCAGGCTCTGCTGGGACCCAGGTCAGCTGACCACTGGCCAAATGTTCTTCGCACCACTGATAACAAGCAGTATGTTCAAATATTTCAGACATATCACTCAATCTTCACAACGGCCTTAAGAAATAGGTATTACCACCCCATTTGTAAACAAACTCAGAGCCCCACTAGACTTAAAAATCCCCCAGGCATGGGGCCTGTCACATTCTCAGTGAACTCCCCTAAAGTTAGCTAGATTGAAAATGTCAGATTTGGGACCACCGCCAGATTATCTCTCTGTCCAGCACATACCTCCAGAGCCCCTGGGCTGAGACCATGAGGCTCTACCTGTGTGTGCAAAGCAAACAGCCTCCTGGGCAGGAGGCTCTGGGAAGCAGAGGAAGACCTGTGTTTACTGATCACCTTCTTCCCAAGTGCAGGGTCTTTACACCCTTTACTGCATCCACTCCACCAGAATTGACCTCCCTAGAGTTCCTGAAGTAATGGATTCATCCAGTTGTCACATTTTAATTTATGTGTTATGAGTACTCTTGTCAAGATCTGGGGTGAGGACAATATATCAGGGATAACTTTTTGGGAAAAAGGAACGTTAACATATCATCTGAATTCCAAGATCCAGGCTGGATCGAAAGGAGTTCTTGAAACTGGCGGGAGATGGGCCTCAGTTCAGATTGAATGTCATTAAACCTCTACACGGTGCTGTCCCTACACAGGTGCTGCATTAAGCTCTGCCAACATAGAAATGAAGAAAGACCATCCCTGCCCTCATTCTAATAGGGAAGATGGATGGAAAGAAATATGAAGAAATGGAGGCAGCATGTCTTGTGTGCTCTGGAATCAGACAGCCTGGGTAGAATCTCTGCTCCAGCATTTCCTGTGTGACCTTGGGCACATTTCTGAACCTCTCTGTGCCTTAGTTGTTTCATCTGTAAAAGGGGAGATATGCTATTAGTCCTACATATGTATTACTTTTGCAAGGATTAAATGACTTATTACACGTGAAGTGTTTAGAACAATCCCTAGCACAGTGACAGAGATAAATCCAAGGCATGGGATAGGGAACGGTGAATTCTTTCCAGGGCAGTGGGGGTCAGGGATGACTTCCTGGGTTTGGAAGGATGACTAGGATTTTTTCCAGGAGATGGCAGAATGAGGGCAGCTGGTACTGGTACTACTACTAAGAAAAATAATTACCTTCTCTTGAGCACTTACTGTTTGCAAGCCCTGTGCTAGCACTTGGCATGGACTATCTCATTTAATTCTTGCAATAGTAATTCCATGAAACTAGTACTGTTATTACCATTGGAGAGATGAGAAAGTAGAGACCCAGATAGGTTAAGTAACTCACCCAAGGCCACACAGTTGAGCTGGTGTGTGACAGACAGAAGTAGGACTTGAAAATCCAGATGATGTTTGATGCCAGAACAAACATTTTACACCATTAAGCTATATTTTAGTGGTTCTCTGTCCCACTCACGATTACTAAAAGCAACTTTCCTCATTTCAGAGTTCGACCCTTTAGAACCTATGATTCAGTCATTTGCAGAGGTTGCCTGTCAGTCTGTCTGTACTCGGCCAGCTTGTCTCCTTGGCTGATAACTGTGGTGTGGAGAATGCTGGGCTGAGAGGGGACACCTAGTGACAGGAGAGCCTTCCAACTCTCCTCCCAGGCCCTGCTGCAGGCACCACCCGCCTCCCACCCTTTCTCTGAGCAACCCTGTGACGCCTGATGAAATAAAACCTGCCCCAACAGGAGTAAACTATGGGCATCTGCTTCCCTGGCACTTTTAGTCTAATTGCTGCCCAATGAATATAATAGCTTCCCCACTATCTTTTCAGCAACACAAGCTCCTGAAGCCATTCAGAAAGGGCTCAACACCAATAACACTCGTCCTACTGTCTGAAGGCTGAAATCCAATATCAGCCAGACGGTCCTAGTTTACAACTTGGTTTTCATCTCAACAACATCCCTTGGTCTTGAGTTTACTGCCCAGTTGCTAGACATCTGGAGCGGTCTGTGACATCCCCTTAATCTCTCTCCTGCTTCTCACATCCCAGGGCTGCTAAACTCAGGATAGGATCATATGGCTACTTTTTCGGCTGAGCAGCAGTTGCAAACTCTAGTTGAAACCCATTTTGTTGAGCTGCTACCTATTGACCTTGAAGAGGCAATTGGCTACAATCATTCCAGGTTTGAGTTTGGAGGCCAGATGGAGGGGTTCATCAAATTAGACCTGCTAATGCAGTTGGTAAATGTGGATCCAACACTGGAATGTGCCTGCATGTAGCACCTTGCCTTTATCCTAGGTCTGGCAAGGAGCCAAGAGAAAACCCAGCTCCTGAAAACTAACTCTCAGGTCCCTCAGTGTTTTGGTTATCTATTACAAGGAAACAAAACAGACCACTCCAGAACTTAGTGGCTTGAAACAACAGATATTTTGTTTTTGTTATTTCTCACATTCTTGTGGGTCCACTGGACTCAACAAAGCAGTTCATCTGCTGTCTCGCCTGGGGTCTCTCATGTGGCTGCAATCAAATAGTGGCTGGGCTGAAGTCATCTGGAATATCCAAGGTAACACCTCTCATGTCTGGTGCCTTGGCAGGGTGCGCTGGAAGACTGGGCTCAGCTGGGACCCTGGGGCAGGTAAGGCCCATCTCTCTGTACAGTCTCGGGGCCTTCCTTTCTACATGGAGTCTTCATGAAATCTGAGTAGCTGGACTTACTACGTCATGGCCCAGGGGTTCCAAAAGTAGAAGTTGTCAGTCCTTATAGGCTCAGAACTGGCACAGTGTCGCTTCTGCTACATTCTACTGGTGAAAGTCATAGGGCCAGCCCATATTCAGGGAGGGAATTTACAAGAGTGAGAATATTGCATGATTGATTCAGTGGAAGCCATCTTTGGAGAGTAGCTATTACACTCTCCAGAGTGTATGCATCCACCAATATAAACAAGTGCAGAACCACAGTCCCTTATGTAAGTATACGTTCATCTTTTTACACAGCTGCCATTTGTTTTGTGTTTACCATAGGTTAGCCACAATGCTAAATGGGTTATATCACAGTCTCTTTCAGGCTCACAAAAACTGAGAGCTGGTCATTAGTACCACTATGTTACAAATGAACAAACTAAGACCAGAGAGGTTGAGTAAACCTCTCTAAGTTATCCAGCTAGTAACTGGTAGAGCTAGGGTTAAATCTAAGATCTGTATGCCTGCAAAAATCTGTTTGTTTTTCATATACACAGACACAAGTCACAGTGTTGTCCTTTCTTATCATTCTGGTACAGTAAAAAGCCACACTTGGCCAAGCTGAGGCTGTTGGTGTTTTGCCTGAGAGCCCAAGGATGTGGAGGGTGAATGTGGCTACATGCTCAAAAGATGTCGCTCTAGGCTTGTCAGGCTTTCCACACTGGGTTCCTGCCATCCTACACTTGTATGCTTTTGATGAACTCAGGTCCTGGGCAGAAGACCTTTGGTTCTGGTTAGTGTATTCTTGCTGCTGTCCTGAACCTGTGAAGTCAGCTCCTTGGCTAGATCCTGACCATTACTGCCCGGCTTTCCCAGGCTTTGACCCCTCTCATCGTTACCTGGGTCCTTAATCCCTACTACTAGCCATTCCAAAGTATAGGATTTTCCTGCCCAGACCTGAGCTACCTGCCTGATTTACCTGACTTTGATGAACTTGATCCATACCCATTTAACCAGATAGACCTCTGTTTCTGGTCTACTTGGATCTGTTCTTTCTTTCCTTCCTTGCTCGGTCAGTAGTTGTTTATTGAGGGCATTTCATGTCTGAGGTCTTATTCCAGGCACTGGAGATGTGGCAGGGACCAAATTGACATGTATCCTGTCCTCATGACCTTTCAATTCAAGTCTGGGGGACAATGAATAAATAAGCAAAATTATGAATGCTTATGAAAAAACAGGAAGAAAAGGAAGTGCAAGAAGATAATTTAGTATGCATGAAAAGAGGGTGTTCTAAACAAGGCTGTTGAGAAGGCCTTCTCTGAGGAGGGGATACTGGAGCAGAGCCAGGATCCTTCTGGATAAGAAGGAACCAGCCTGTGGGAGGCTGAAAAAGTGATCATTTTAGGCAGAGGGAACACTAAGTACAAAGGAAAAGAGGTTGACATATTAGGAGCCATGCCAGTGGGGTTGTAGAGGAGTGGGGGAGGAGAGAATGATCACACTTTGCAGGTTCCAACATGCTGATCTTCCATCCTAAATTTCATTGGGATGAAAGTTGTCTACAACAGAGAACACTCAGGGACAGCTGAGCTCCTCTAGGCTGGGTTGAAGACCCTTCCTATCTGATTTCACTTTCTATAGTTCCCACTTAGTTGCTTTTATAAAATTGTTTTGATTTTTCCTATTTGTCTGTCTCCTTTATTAAATTGTGAATTATTCCCTCTCTTCCTACAAAATGTTCACCACAATGTCTGTTCAGTAAATATTTGTTGACAGAAGGAAAAAAGGCATGAAAGAAGGACACATGTTTGGTAATTAACCTTTTCCAATCCTGTCATTTGTCATCTCTGGTTTTACAAATCAAGTTTCATAAAATTAACCATCTCATTTCTGAGTATTCGCAAGGTTGTTAGCAAAACTTTCAGATGAGCTGGCAGCTAGTTTCTCTACTTTGTTTTTACTTTTTCTACTTCTTAGAAAGATGCTGAGATTCTGACATGTGATACAGAATGAGAATAATCATTTATTCTTCCTAAACTCCCCAATTGTGGAGAACTTTCATGCAAAGTCCCAGCTCTGTCCATCACTTCTGGAGCCAGTCTATGGTCCTTTACTACTTGCTGAACAGTAGTGGATTTCAATCTTTCCCTCTGGATCTTTCCACCTATATTGAGACTTCCTATCCCTTCCTAAAGGCAGAAGTTTCATGGAGAGCAGAGAAGGAGAATTTGACTAAGGCCAATTTGATTTCGGTTAATTGGATGAGTGAAGATCTAGTTCAAATCAAGGATCAAAGTGGGGCTTTGTATTCTTCACAAATTTCACAGCAATGCTACTTCTTCATAAAACTATGAAAGTCAACTCAACAAATACTTACTGAGCACATTTTGTCCCGAGTACTGAGCATATAATGGTAAACATGATAGACACAACCCATACCCAAATTAGAAAAGAGGTAGTAACTACAAAGAATGGAAAAATTCCACAGTGCTATGGAGAGGCATAGGATGAGCACATAGCCCTGTGAATCAGTCAGGGTAGGCCAGGTTATGCTGTGGCAAAAAAAAAAAAAAAAAAAAAAAATCCACAAATTTCAATGGCTTAACACAATAGGGATTTGTTTCTCATTCATAGTACAAGTCCAAAGCAGGCTGGCAAGGGATCCAAGCTAATGGAGCAACCAGTAATAACAGAGGGAATACAGCTCAGGAGGGTCTTGAACTACCAATGAAATGCTATAGCCTGGAAATGATACATGTCACTTCTTATCAGAACACATTAGCTAAATCCAGTCACAGTTCTACCTAAACAGAAGGGGTCCAGGACCCCTCCTACGTGCACAGGAAATGATGTCTAAGCTGAAGGATGAGTAGGAGTAAGGTAGAAAGGAAAACATGAGATTTCAGGCAGGGTGAAGAGCAGGAAGAATAACTTGGGGGCAAAGAAGAGAATATTATTTTGGAGGACATAGTGTGGAGAATGAAGGGTGGGGAAGAAAAAAAGGATCCTTGGTCTTTACTGTAGGATTTAAAACATCATAGATATCTCTCATACGAAAGAAACAGCCTTCAATAAATCAGTTGACAACTCATTCATTCACTCACTTAAATCAGGTATGTACCCTTTCCAATCTTATTTTATCTCAAGGACTTTTAGTTGTTCTTCCAGTATTCCTTCAATGGTTTTATCATATTCTCTGTGTGGGCAGATGGCTATGAAAATACTTAGCAATTTCTTCAATGCTAACTCCATGACTTTATTACAATATTTTACTCAACAAAGAACTTTAGAAACAAGTTTAACCTCCATTAGTCACAAAGAAATTATCAGAATTCAAGAAAGTAAGAGAGGAAAGTGATCTCTCTGAGTGAATGACCACCTTAAATATCTGCAAACCAAGCCCTATGCAGATACAAGTAATAGAACTCATCTTCTGAACAGGGATTTAACCGATCTATGATTTTATGGGGCCACCAGGTAATTTCCATAGGCTTGCATCAGAAGAACAAGAAATTCCAGAAAATAATATCTCACTGAAGAATTTCAGTATATTTATTCAGTCTTTCTTTTATTAAATACTTACCGAGAACATGCTGTATACCAGACCTAGGCACTGAAAATACAGTCGTGAACAAAACAAAGTCCCTGCCCCCACATGGAACTGACAATCTAGTGAGGGAGACAGATAATGAATGAATAAATATGTATTGCATCAGATGGCGGTAAGTGCCAGGGATAAAAATAAAGTAGGGTAAGGAACATAGGGACTCCAAGAATGGTTAGGGAAGGCCTCTAACATGATCTTAAGGGAATGAAGAAGGATATCTGAGAGAACAGCTAAGAGAAGGCAAAGGAAAAGACAAGAGCAAAAAGCCTTGGAAGAGAATCATCCTTGGAATGCTCACAGAACCACAGAATATGGCTAGAGCAGTGTAAGCCATGAGGAAAAAAGTAAGAGATATTTCTAAGAGATAGGAGAGGGAGACAGATAATGTCTCTTCACTGTAAGGATTTTTGCTATAAGTCAGAGTGAAGTAGAAAGCTGGTGAAGGATTTTGAGCAAAGAGTGGTATGACGTGATTTGGGTTTCAAAAGTATGACTCTCGCTGCTGTGTTGAGAACAGAATTGGGGGCCTTCAAGGATGAAAACAAAGATCAACAAAACTAAAAGGCAACCTACAGAATGGAAGAAGATATTTGCAAATAACATACAATGAAGGGCTAGTAACCAAAATATATAAAGAAATCCTACAACTCGATACAAAAAACCCAAATTATCCAATTAAAAAATGGGCAGAAGACATGAAGAGACATTTCTTAAAAGAAGACATCCAGATGGCCAACAGACAAATGAAAAGATGCTCAATATCACTCATCATCAGGGAAATGCAAATCAAAACTAATATGAGATATCACCTAACATCTGTTAGAATGGCAAAATCAACAACATGAGAAACAACAGATGCTGGTGAGGATATGGAGAAAGGGGAACCTTCTTACACTGTTGGTGGGAAATCAACTTGATGGAGCCACTGTGTTGAGTATGTAGCTCCCTCAAAAAATTAAAATAGAACTACGCTATGATCTAGGAATTGCACTACTGGGTATTTACCTCCCTCAAAATACAAAACACTAATTCAAAGGTATACATGCAACTCTATGTTTATAGCAGCATTATTTACAATAGCCAAATTATGGAAGCAGCCCAAGTGTTCACTGATAGATGAATGGATAAAGAAGAGTGGCATATATATACAATGGAATATTATTTAGCCATTGAAAAGAATGAAATTGTGCCATTTACAACAACATGGATAGAGCTAGTGAATATAATGCTAAGCAAAATAAGTCTGTCAAAGACAAATACCATATGATCTCACTCATATGTGGAATTTAAGAAACAAAACAAAGGAACAAAGGGAAAAAAAAGAGAGAGAGAGGCAAACCAAGAATCAGACTCTTAACTATAGAGAACAAACTGATGGTTACCAGAGGGGAGGTGGGTGGGGGGATGAGTGAAATAGGTGATGGTGATAAAAGAGTGCACTTATCATGATGAAAAACAAATAAAGTAAAATTATTTTTAAAAAGAGAATGAAAACAAAGAGATTCCTTGGATCTATTCTAGATGAGAAATAATTGCAATTGGCCTAGGATAGTAGCAGTGGGTGTAGTGATGAGTGGTCAGATTCTGGTTCTATTCTGAAGGAAAAGCAGAGTATCTGATACGGGATTAGATATGGTGTGTGAGGGAAAGAGTAATGTATGACCCCAAGGTTTCCATCCTGAGCAACTGGAAGGATGAAATTGTCATTTACTGAAATGGGAAAAGATAAGAGCCCAATTTTTGACATGTGAAATGTAAAATGTCTATTAGACAATCAAGTCAAAATATTAGGTAGGTAGCTGGATATATGAGTCTAGATGTCTGGGATGTGACCAGTCTGGAAATGTGTATGTAGCTAAAGGAAAAGCATTGTGTAACTCTTAGGTGAACTAGTTATACTTTAGATTTTATACTGTTCTTTACTAGATTAGAGTTTATGAGAAGGAAGCAGAATGTTGCAGGGGAACAAAGTTCTCCAAAAGAGTTAAAAGTAGTTCTTATACTACAACACTGGGAACACTGAGATATTGATTTCTTGAGGTCAGTGAGTGAAGACTGGTATTTGAATAGCTCAAAATTAACTGAAATATATTTTTCTAAACTTGGTCAAGACCAGCACACCTCAGACCATTCCATTTTATTCCATTCCACAACTTGCCAAGCACTATCATCTATAAAGATGAAGTTTATAAATTTTTGCTTCAAGAAACTCAGGATTAGAGGGAATCCACAGCAGACCTTGAAGTAGGTGCAGGATGAAGCAAGAGGGCGACCATAGCCAACTCTTCTTCCGTGGTCTCCAGAGCCACTCCCATGAGAAGATGAAGCTGCGAAAGAGAAAATCAACTTTGTACCTCAGCCCCCAGAAGAGCACTGAGTGCCACAGAGATTTGGATTCCTAGATTTGCCCAAGCACTTCTGTCTGCTACAGAAGACATCAGACTCTCCTCAATAATGAAGCAACTAGAAAATCAGCAAATGGCAAGATGGGTATTTTTTTGCCAGTTATGCTCTGGGTTCACATGGTATTGCTTGTAAGAACTCTTACAAACACCATGGAAACTGTTCTCACTATAATTGCTCTTTTTTACTATCCTTTGGAAGGTTCAAAGTCTATGAACAGTGTCAAATACTTGTCCCTGGTGGCACTTACCTTCATAATTCGTCCCACAGCTATCATTCCATGGATACCTTTGGTCTTCAGACATTTCTAGCAAGAACAGAAAAAGCTTGAACTTATTCTGCAACAGTTTTTACCTATAGGATTTGTCACTTTGAGTTTGTCTCTGATAATTGATCTTTTTTTTTTTTTTTTTTTTTTTTTTTGGTCAATGGACCCTATTTCACTATAACTTTTTGAAATTTAATGTGCTTCAGAATTTGGGAACATTTTATGGTTCTCATCCATGGAATTGGTATTTCACTCAAGGATTTCCAGATGTCTGGGGTACCCACCCTTCTTTTTCTTTTTTAAATTTTTTATTGTTATGTTAATCATCATATATTACACATTAGTTTTTTCCCCTTTTTAATTGTTATGTTAATCCCCATACATTACATCATTAGTTTTAGATGTAGTGTTCCATGATTCATTGTTTGTGCCTAACACCCAGGGCTCCATGCAGAACGTGCCCTCTTTAATACCCATCACCAGGCTAACACATCCTCCCACCCCCCTCCCCTCTAGAACCCTCAGTTTGTTTTTCAGATTCCATCGTCTCTCATGGTTCATCTCCCCCTCCAATTTCCCCCCCTTCATTCTTCCCCTCCTGCTATCTTCTTTTTTTATTTTTATTTTTTCCTTAACATATATTGCATTATTTGTTTCAGAGGTACAGATCTGTGATTCAACAGTCTTGCACAATTCACAGCGCTCACCATAGCACATACCCTCCCCAATGTCTATCACCCAGCCACACCATCCCTCCCACCCCACTCCCACTCCAGCAACCCTCAGTCTGTTTCCTGAGATTAAGAATTCCTCATATCAGTGAGGTCATATGATACATATCTTTCTCTGATTGACTTATTTCACTCCAGTTCCATCCACGTCATTGCAAATGGCAAGATTTCATTCCTTTTGATGGCTGCATAATATTCCATTATATATATACACCACATCTTCTTTATCCATTCATCTGTCGATGGACATATTGGCTCTTTCCACAGTTTGGCTATTGTGGACATTGCTGCTATACACATTGGGGTGTACGTACCCCTTCGGATCCCTACATTTGTTTCTTTGGGTACTCACCCTTCTTTTGTTTTTTTTTTTTTTAATTTTTTATTGTTATGTTAATCACCATACATTAAATCATTAGTTTTTGATGTAGTGTTCCATGTTCCAGTAGTGCAATTGCTGGATCGTATGGTAGCTCTATTTTCAACTTTTTGAGGAACCTCCATACTGTTTTCCAGAGTAGTTGCACCAGCTTGCATTCCCACCAACAGTGTAGGAGGGTTCCTCTTTCTCCGCATCCCCGCCAACATCTGTCATTTCCTGACTTGTTAATTTTAGCCATTCTGACTGGTGTGAGGTGGTATCTCATTGAGGTTTTGATTTGGATTTCCTTGATGCTGAACAATGTTTAGCACTTTTTCATGTGTCTGTTGGTCCTCTGCATGTCTTCTTTGGAAAAATGTCTATTCATGTCTTCTGCCCATTTCTTGATTGGATTCTTTGTTCTGTGGGTGTTGAGTTTGATGAGTTCTTTATAGATTTTGGATACTAGCCCTTTATCTGATATGTCATTTGCAAATATCTTCTCCCATTCTGTCGGTTGTCTTTTGGTTTTGTTGACTGTTTCTTTTGCTGTGCAAAAGCTTTTTATCTTCCCAATAGTTCATTTTTGCCCTTGCTTCCCTTGCCTTAGGTGATGTTCCTAGGAAGAAGTTGCTGTGGCTGAGGACGAAGAGGTTGCCACCTGTGTTCTTCTTTAGGATTTTGATGGACTCCTGTCTCACATTGAGGTCTTTCAACCATTTGGAGTCTATTTTTGTGTGTGGTGTAAGGAAATGGTCCAGTTTCATTCTTCTGCATGTGGCTATCCAATTTTCCCAACACCATTTGTTGAAGAGACTGTCTTTTTTCCATTGGACATTTTTTCCTGCTTTGTCGAAGATTAGTTGACCATAGAGTTGAGGGTCCATTTCTGGGCTCTCTATTCTGTTCCATTGATCTTTGTGTCTGTTTTTGTGCCAGTACCATACTGTCTTGATGATGACAGTTTTGTAATAAAGCTGGAAGTCCGGAATTGTGATGCCACCAGCTTTGCTTTCTTTTTTAACATTCCTATGGCTATTCGGGATCTTTTCTGGTTCCATACAAATTTTAGGATTATTTGATCCATTTATTGAAAAAAGTGGATGGTATTTTGATGGGGATTGCATTGAATGTGTAGATTGCTCTAGGTAGCATTGACATCTTCACAATATTTGTTCTTCCAATCCATGAGCATGGAAAAATTTTCCATTTCTTTGTGTCTTCCTCAATTTCTTTCATGAGTATTTTATAGTTTTCTGAGTGCAGATTCTTTGCCTCTTTGGTTAGATTTATTCCTAGGTATCTTATGGTTTTGGGTATAATTGTAAATGGGATTGACTCCTTAATTTCTCTTTCTTCTGTCTTGTTGTTGGTGTATAGGAATGCCACTGATTTCTGTGCATTGATTTTATATCCTGCGACTTTATTGGATTCCTGTATGAGTTCTAGCAGTTTTGGGGTGGAGTCTTTTGGGTTTTCCACATAAAGTATCACATCATCTGCAAAGAGTGAGAGTTTGACTTCTTTGCCGATTTGGATGCCTTTTATTTCTTTTTGTTGTCTGATTGCTGTGGCTAGGACTTCTAATACTATGTTGAATAGCAGTGGTGATAGTGCACATCCCTGCTGTGTTCCTGACCTTAGGGGGAAAGCTCTCAGTTTTTCCCCATTGAGTATGATATTCGCTGTGGGTTTTTCATAGATGGCTTTTATGATATTGAGGTATGTACCCTCTATCCCTATACTCTGAAGAGTTTTGATCAAGAAAGGATGCTGTACTTTGTCAAATGCTTTTTCTGCATCTATTGAGAGGATCATACAATTCTTGTTCTTTCTTTTGTTAATGTATTGTATCACATTGATTGATTTGTGGATGTTGAACCAACCTTGCAGCCCAGGGATAAATCCCACTTGGTCATGGTGAATAATCCTTTTAATGTACTGTTGGATCCTATTGGCTAGTATTTTGGTGAGAATTTTTGCATCCATGTTCATCAAGGATATTGGTCTGTAATTCTTTTTGATGGGGTCTTTGTCTGGTTTTGGGATCAAGGTAATGGTGGCCTCATAAAACGAATTTGGAAGTTTTCCTTCCATTTCTATTTTTTGGAGCAGTTTCAGAAGAATAGGTATTAATTCTTCTTGAAATGTTTGGTAGAATTCCCCTGGGAAGCCATCTGGCCCTGGGCTTTTGTTTGTTGGGAGATTTTTGATGACTGCTTCAATTTCCTTAGTGGTTATAGGTCTGCTCAGGTTTTCTATTTCTCCTTGGTTCAGTTTTGGTAGTTGATACATCTCTAGGAATGCATCCATTTCTTCCAGATTATCTAATTTGCTGGCATATAGTTGCTCATAATATGTTCTTATAATTGTTTGTATTTCTTTGGTAATGGTTGTGATTCAATATTTTGTTGATTTGGGTCATTTCTCTTTTCTTTTTGATAAGTCTTGCCAGGGGTTTATCAATCTTGTTAATTCTTTCAAAGAACCAGCTCCTAGTTTTGTTGATCTGTTCTACTGTTCTTTTGGTTTCCATTTCATTGATTTCTGCTCTGATCTTTATTATTTCTCTTCTCCTGCTGGGTTTAGGCTTTATTTGCTGTTTTTTCTCCAGCTCCTTTAGGTGTAGGGTTAGGTTGTGTATTTGAGACCTTTCTTATTTCTTGAGAAAGGCTTGTATTGCTATACACTTTCCTCTTAGGACTGCCTTTGCTGCATCCCAAAGATTTTGAACAGTTGTGTTTTCATTTTCATTGGTTTCCATGAATTTTTAAAATTCCTCTTTAATTTCCTGGCTTACCCATTCATTCTTTAGTAGGATGCTCTTTAGCCTCCATGTATTTGAGTTCTTTCTGACTTTCCTCTTATGATTGAGTTCTAGTTTCAAAGCATTATGGTCTGAAAATATGCAGGGAATATTCCCAATCTTTTGGTACCGGTTGAGACTTGATTTCTGACCTAGGATGTGATCGATTCTGGAGAATGTTCCATGGGCACTAGAGAAGAATGTATATTCCATTGCTTTGGGATGGAATGTTCTGAATATGTCTGTGAAGTCCATTTGGTCCAGTGAGTCATTTAAAGTCTTTATTTCCTTGTTGATCTTTTGCTTAGATGATCTGTCCATTTCAGTGATGGGGGTGTTGAAGTCCCCCACTATTATTGTGTTGTTGTCAATGTGTTTCTTTGCTTTTGTTTTTAATTGGATTTCATAATTGGCTCCTCCCATGTTAGGGGCATAGATATTTACAATTGTTAAATCTTCTTGTTGGATAGACCCTTTAAGTAGGATATAGTGTCCTTCCTCATCCCTTATTACAGTTTTTGGTTTAAAATCTAATTTGTCTGATATAAGGATTGCCACCCCAGCTTTCTTTTGCTGTCCATTAGCATGGTAAATGGTTTTCCACCCACTTACTTTCAATCTGGGGGTGTCTTTGGGTCTAAAATGAGTCTCTTGCAGACAGCATATCTATGGGTCTTGTTTTTTAATCCAATCTGTTATCCTGTGTCTTTTGATTGGGGCATTGAGCCCATTTACATTCAGGGTAACTATTGAAAGATAGGAATTTAGTGCCATTGTATTGCCTGTAAGGTGACTGTCACTGTATATTGTCTGTGTTCCTTTCTGGTCTATGTTGCTTTTAGGCTCTCTCTTTGCTTAGAGGACCGCTTTCAATATTTCTTGTAGGGCTGGTTTCATGTTTGCAAATCCGTTTAGTTTTTGTTTGTCCTGGAAGCTTTTTATCTCTCCTTCTATTTTCTTTTTTTTTTTTTAAGATTTTATTTATTTATTTGAGAGAAAGAATGAGATAGAGCGAGCATGAGAGGGGGGAGGGTCAGAGGGAGAAGCAGACCCCCTGCCGAGCAGGGAGCCTGATGCGGGACTCGATCCTGGGATTCCAGGATCATGACCCGAGCCGAAGGCAGTCGCCCAACCAACTGAGCCACCCAGGCGCCCTCTCCTTCTATTTTCAGTGACAGCTTAGCTGGATATAGTATTCTCGGCTGCATATTCTTCTCATTTAGTACTCTGAATATATTATGCCAATCCTTTCTGGCCTGCCAGGTCTCTGTGGGTAGGTCTGTTGCCAATCTAATGTTTCTACCATTGTAGGTTACATATCTCTTGTCCTGAGCTGCTTTCAGGGTTTTCTCTTTGTCTCTGAGACTCATAAGTTTTACTATTAGATGTCGAGGTGTTGACCTATTTTTATTGATTTTGAGAGGGGTTCTCTGTGCCTCCTGGATTTTGATGCCTGTTTCCTTCCCCAAATTAGGGAGGTTCTCTGCTTTAATTTGCTCCAATATACCTTCTGCCCCCCTCTCTCTTTCTTCTTCTTCTGGGATCCCAGTTATTCTAATGTTTTGTCTTATGGTATTGCTTATCTCTAGAATTCTGCCCTCGTGATTCAGTAGTTGTTTATCTCTCTTTTTCTCAGCTTCTTTATTTTCCATCATTTGGTCTTCTATATCACTGATTCTCTCTTCTGCCTCATTTATCCTAGCAGTCAGTGCCCCCATTTTTTACTGCACCTCATTAATAGCCTTTTTGATTTCAACTTGGTTAGATTTTAGTTCTTTTATTTCTCCAGAAAGGGTTTCTCTAATAACTTCCATGTTTTTTTCAAGCCCAGCTAGTATCTTTAAAATCATGATTCTGAACTCTAGTTCCGACATCCTACTAATGTCCGTATTGAGTATGTCTCTGGCAGTCGGTACTATCTCTTGTTCTTTTTGTTGAGGTGATTTTTTCCATCTTATCATTTTGTCCAGAGGAAAATAGATGAATGAGAGAACAAAATGCTAACAGGGTATTAATGTCTCCAGAAAATATACTCTAAACAAATCAGAAAAGACCTGAAACCAGGGAAAAGAAAGGGAAAGAAAAAAAAAAAAAGAAAAAGAAAAAGAAAAAGATAAAAACAAACAAGAACAGAACAAAACAAAAAAAACCAGAATATGATCAAATATGATCAGGCTGGTGCATAGATCAGTGGCACACACTAGATTTTGGGTGTATTTTGGTCTGTTAGAAGAAAGTGTGTCCCAAAATTTTAAAGAAAGAAAAACTTATATATGTACAAAAATAAGGGTTGATACGATGAAGGGATGGAATATGACTATAAAGATGAAAATTATAAAAAATTTTATAAAAGGAATTGATAAGAAGTTGTTTGAAAAAAGAAAGAAGAGGATTTAAAAAAGAAAAAGAAAAAAAAAGGGAGAGAATGTGATCAGGCAGGAGACTAGAACAAAGCCATACACTAGAGATTTAGGGTATTTTGATCTGTTAGAAGAAACTGTATCTCCAAATTTTATAGAGAGAACAACTTATATATATATATATGCCAAAAATAAGGGTAAGTACTATGAAGGGATAGAATATGACTCTAAAAATGAAAAATAAAAAAAATTTTTTTAAAGGGATTGATAAGATGTTGGTTGAAAAAAGGAAAAAGAAAAATTCAAAAAAAAAAAAAAAAGACAGTTAAAAATAATTAACTTTGAAAGACTAAAGAATCATGGTAAAAAAGCCATGGATTCTATGTGTAGTATTCCCCTAGTGCTGGAGTTCTGCCGTTCTCATTGATTGGTAAACTTGGTCTTGGCTGGCTGTTCTCGCTGATCTTCTGGGGGAGGGGCCTGTTGCTGTGGTTCCCAAATGTCTTTTCCAGAGGCAGAATTGCCCCACCCTTGCCAGTCCAGGCTAAGTAATCTGCTCAGGTTTGCTCTCGGGAGCTTTTGTTTCCTGCAAGCTTTCCGTACAGCTTTGGAGGACAAGAGTGAAAATGGCGGCCTCCCAATCTCTGCCCTGAGGAACCGAGAACTCAGGGCCCCACTCCTCAGTGAGCCCCCAGAGAAAAGCAGTCAATCACTCCCGTCTCCCTGGTCTCCGGCTGCACTCCGTGCTCACCCAGCCTGTGACCGAGCATTTCTATCTCTGGCACCCGACCCCGGGTGGAGTCTCCAAACCCAGCAGATCCCTGTGGTGCACTCCTGTGCCACTCCTCCCAGGGGAGGAAGGGGAGTCTCCCTGGATCTGCCGCTTGTTGGGTCCCTGCTGGAGGAGCAGGGGCCCGACTGTGCCGCGGATCACAGTTTATGGCAACCCCAAGCTGAGAGCCCGCGCCCTGGCTCCGTCTCTGCAGCCGGCTTCCCCACTCCGATCCCTGGGAGCTCTGCCGCATTCAGGCACCCCTGGTCTTTCTGTGACCCTGAGGGTCCTGAGACCACACTGTCCCACAAGGGTTCCACCCCCCGCTTAGCCATCGGAGTGACATCCCTCAGCGGAGCCGACTTCTAAAAGTTCCGATTTTGTGCTCCACTGCTCTCTCACTTGCCAGAAGCGGCCGATGGAGGTCCCCTCCCCCTCTCATCTATCCTCCCGAATATCGCCTCGGATTCACTTCTCTGCACGTCCTACCTTCCGGAAAGTGGTCGCTTTTCTGTTCAGGGAGTTGCTGCTATTCTTTTCTTCGATCTCCTGTTGAGTTCGTAGGTGTTCAGAATGGTTTGATCCCCATCCAGCTGAATTCCTAGGACCAGACGAAATCCAGGTCTCCTACTCCTCCACCATCTTGCTCCGCACCCCCTCACCCTTCTTTATTCATGGCTGCTTTCTGGCCCCAAATAGGTACCAAATTACTTTTGGTAACTGTGCTGTGGACACTGCTAGTTTATAGCATGTTGAGCCACAAAGAATTCAGGTTTAGCTATCCAGTCTTACCGTTTTGTATGGTGTTTTGTGGGTACTTACTAAACCACCCGAAAACATTGAAGAAACCAGCTCTCAGTTTCCTGTTTTTATCGAATATGCTCCTCACCTTCTATACTGGTTTAGTTCATCAGTGAGGTACTCTTGATGTCATGACTCATATTCAAGAACTCTGTTACAATAATCCCAATAAATCTTCAGCTTCCATATTTATAATGATGCCTTGCCACTCTACTCCTTATCATAGCCATGTCCACTACTCACTTCCAGTGAGATTTCTCCAATGTCCCCCAGAGCTGACTGGAAAAAGTCAGTACCTTAATGAAGCAGATATCTTCTATCTGAATCCCTTAAACTGGTTAAAGAGTTTCACAATGACTCAACATTGCCTACTCACTTGATCATCTTCAGCATTTCAGAGGAGGAAATAAGTGCTTTTCCTAATTTCAAGCAACTATGAGAGAACAGCTGTGTTCTTCCACATTCACTTGTCAGAAGGTTGAACTGGAATTCACATATATGTCTATGAATGGAAATTAAAAGGGACACTCAACAGAAGATAAACTGCGTTTAAATCTTTCCTAAAGAAATAGACATTGCTGGGCACAAATATTCAGATGCTGCATAAATATGCCCATAAACACTGGGTGAGATTCGTGGAACTAGCAAAAAGCCACTGAACTTCTTTACCAAATATCACTACTGAGGAAATGTATGGAAAATATCACAAAGTATAAAATATATTAATACAAATGCCAGATTTTAAACAAAGACCTTTAGTTTTCCTCAGAAAAAGAAAAAAGAAACTCAGGATTAAGTGGCCATTCCTGGTGAAATATCCCACCGAGAGGGTACTTCTTGGTCAGGTCAGTTCTTAAGGAGTTCAAAGGAGTCTTCAAACAAGATTTGTGTCCACAGATGAGTCCAGCAATAAGAAAAGCTGCAATCTTCCCATTGGATAACTGTAACATTTGAAACATCCTGCTATAATGACATTTTAAAAAGAAAGTGGCACTTTTTTATTCCAGAACTGTCCCCATTGAAGTACAAATGAAGTATCCCAATGCACAGAGAAAGTGATTCTCATTGCTAATTAAATAAAAAGTAAAGTAACACAGAAATACTATTTTACACCCATTAAATGAGCATGAAGAAAACATCAGTGATAACATTTACATATACTAAAATTGTAGGAATATTCCAGGCTTATGGAAACAGTAGAAAAGTGATTTGGTACTATCTTTGGTTAAGTACTATGTCATTACATATTTTGGTAGTTTGGATGATCAGACCCAATTTTTCTCCTTTCTCCTTGGTCCCTCCCTCCAAAGGTGGAGTGCATGTCCCTGACCCTCACTTTAGCGTCAGCCTTGTGAATTGTTTTCACTAATGGGGTATTAGCAAGGGTGATAGGAATAGGGGTTTGCAATGAACATGCTTGTGTAGTTGGGTATGACCTCTGATGCTTTTTTTTTTTTTTTAGCTGATGTTACTTTTTGTTGATTAAGAGAGAGAGGAGAACACCTGCACTACATACTGGTGCATCTGGAAAGCAATTAAAAGAAAGGAATTACAGTCATTTCGCTGTTCAAAAAATGCCCCAGAACCCTTCTCTATTTGTCTACTGGACCAGCATACTGAGAGGACATCCACCTGGGCAAGGCCACACTTCCAAGGCTTAGGAGCTCTACAAGGGGGAGGGAGGTAGGAGAATGAGGCCAGAGGGGGCCAGCCTGTCACAGGTCCTCTATGCATTCTGGAAACTGGGCTTCACCATGGAGGTCTTGCCCAGCCAGGGGACAGTGTATATCTGGAAAGAGCAGAGTGTTTTTCTCATCAGATGTGGCTAGTCATAGAAGAGACAGCTGTCCAAGTTGGGCTGGAACTTGGTACATCTGGTTTGGCCAATCTCCATGTCTAAGAAGTAGGTCATCCCAGTCATCACCTGCTTACAGGTGTGCACCACCTGCAGTCTGTGGTATGGGTGAAGTTCAGTGCCTGCTGCATGCCCTTCTTGTTGACTTTGGCATCCCATGGGGTGCCCACCATTGGAGACTTGCTCCCACCAGTTCTGGGGCTCACATCCAGGCCCAGGGCCAGGATGGCCAGCAGGAGCAGTGGAGTGCACAGGGGTCCGGCTATGGTGTGCTCAGAAGTGGATGAAGCTCAGAAGGGAGTGATTTATTAGCAGTGAGCCTGACCTATGAGGCTTTTTACCATCTTCAGAAAAACATGCCTAGGTTAACCTACTGTTGTTGGGAAGAGCATGAGAGATGTGTAGAGTCAGCCAAGTTGAACCCAGCTTGGATGTACCCAACAGCAGATCCGTGAGATTAAATGATCATTGTGTTAAGTCACTGGGTTTTGGAAAGTTTTTACACAGCATGTTTGAAGCACTAGCCAGCCAGTACACATATCAAGTGTCATTAACAATGTTAATACTCTATTCCTCCAAATATACTTTGAGAGTTTGTTCAGGCAAATTTGCATGTATATCAGCATAGGCTAGGTTATTCAAATGTAACACATGAGACTTAACAACAATGTATCTCTCACTCACCCAAACCAGATATGGGAAAACATTAATAACATGTATTCAGTGGCACACATTTTGAACCCAAGTAATGTCTACCCATAGCATACAAAGAGAGCAGTGAAAGAGAGACAGGACAACTACCTAGATAGCCAGATGAGCAGAATAACATTAGCAATCAGAGGACTATAAAATTTCAAATCTTTCTCATCTGGCATAGCAATTCCTCCTCTGTATATTTAGCTTTTGGAAATAATTTAACAGAATAATTTTGTTTAACTTTAAATTAACATGCTCTTTCCACTTTCACCTTCGTAGCAGAAGAATTAGAAATAACCTACTTGGGGGTACCTAGTTGGTTCAGTCAGTAGAGCATATGACTCTTAATCTTGGGGTCATGAGTTTGAGCCCCACATTGGGGGTACAGATTATATAAAAAAATAAAATTAAAATTAAAAAAAGAACCTATTTGTCCAATACAGGAGGAATAGGTAAGTAAATTAAGGTACACATAAGAGCATAAAAGATATTTATAGCATAAGATTAGGGAGAAAAGAGAAATAAAATTTATAACTATGATTTTTAATTATATTAAATACTCATGTAGATGAACAAATTTTAGAAAGAAACATGGCATAAGAAAAAACGTAGCCTGGGAATTATCAGTGGGTTATTTTTCCTTTAAAGACCTTTTAACCACAATTTATGTTAGTGTTAAAATAAAAATAAATGACTCTTATTAAATATTTTTCTAATGCTGCTTATCTGGGAGGCAACTAGCTAGAAAATACATTTGCTATGGAATGCTAGCCCCCTAGAGAAATGAGATAGTGCCTATTTAAACATCTTAAGGGTATCAGATGCTAAGGTGTAGTAACTTGCAATCAATACCTGTAATTTGATGAATTGGTAACCAAATCCAACCATCTGAATCCAGTCTTTTTTTTTTTTTTTTATCATAGACTAGACTAAAAACAAATAGCAAGGTTTTAAACTATCAATTCAGATGAAACACATAATTTGATCTTCAGTAAACCCTAAAATAGAATCTGCACAAAAGGAAGATAGTTTGAAGGTCCAGTAAGAGGGGTAGTCCAACTGTCGAGCCAGGATACTTCCCTCAGGCTGGAGCCGACAGACACACTGGCATTCTTACATGGTGAACAATGTTCAGCTCTCCTCCCCTGGGAGCCATGGCCCTGGAGCCAAGGTCTAAGTCTCTGCCTTCCAGATGGCACATCCACAAGCACATTTCTGATATGGGTCAGGGCCAAAGTTTTGGAGACAATTTCAAAAAACTTAGTATCTCTGGATGTTATCTGGACATAGTTCCTTAAACTCCCAAAAAGAGTATAAAAAATTCAACATACACTTTTGGGAACTGTAAATAGGGAAATTTCAACTGCTATGGTTCCAAGAGGTCTCTTGATTTCTTAATACATTTTTTTCAAGATAAGTTTTTCATTCACTTACCACAAAGAAATCCATATCAAGGGTCTGTTATGAGCTAGAAGCTGAAATATGGTAGGAAACAATAAAGAAAAAGGTCTTTGTCTTTGTGAAGCTTATATTCTCCTGGGAAAATATAGATTAGCTCTGTTCTTCCTTCAACTCTTGACTAGGAAAAGATTAAGAGGTAAACATCCAAAGATTGCTGTTGGCTTTAAAGAATAATGATAAAAGACTATATTAACTAACCCAAATGTATGCCCAGACTCTAGCACCTAGAAGACTTTTATTGCTTAGCCTCAAATACCTGAGTATCAGTTAAGTAATACCAACCTACTCTGTCCATGGGGGAGGCCATTCACATACTAAAATTGAAGAACTGATCTTGTTTTGACTGAAAGAAGTTTTGGATATATTTCCTCTTCCTAACATTTGTGCCAAGAGCTGTTACTAGATGCAAGGTGCTTCACCATCTCTTGTTGGTTTTCCTTAATCCTGTCAAACCTTTGTAATAATCCCCTCATTAAACCCTCCTAAATTACTCCATTTGAGTGGCCATCTGTTTTGTATTGGACTCTTGATTGCTACAGCTTGGGAACTGGAACCTAAGAACTAGGTGAGCAAAGTTTTTCCCTCTAAAACAAAATTAAGTGGCACAGAGCAACCCTAAATGGAGCCCTTCATATATGCAGTGCAGAACAATCTCTTTAACACTTCTCCTTTTATCTCTCCCTGAAGATAGAATTTATCTCTCATTCTCTTCCAGAATTTCCGAGGAGACAAAGTTATTTTATTCATTCAGGGTCTTTCAATTTATTTTGACATTTCTTCATCTGAAAGTTAGGAAAGTTCAATAAAGCCTGAGACCAAAACAGTTTTAATTTTAACAATTTTAATATCAAACTTTAATATAATCCCTTTTGGTCTTCTTAATGATGCCTGATTGCTTTAAGTTTCATAGTAAAATAAACTCATTTTGACTTTATTTTAGAATGAGTGAACATATTGTAGTCACATACTATTATTATTTCAAAAGAGGCTACCAGAAGGAGAGACACAGACAGAAGTTAGTAAGATGGGATCTATTACCACTGGTTTCCCTGGTCAACAATCTTAATAATAAAAATTGGTCTACTCTGGAAGCCGATTAAAGCCTCCTTCATTCTTCTTCATTGACCGGAATAATGATGGTTTTAAAGCAGTCCAGTTGGGAAAAGGAAATGTTTTCCCCATAAATTTCCCCCAGAAATAATATACCCAAATTTCTCTTACAGAGGTATAATTCAAAGGCAGCATTAGTCTTTCCAGTCTAGTTTATCCAGTCTTCCCTGACTCCACTCCTTCCCACACCATGGCCCTAGTTCAACGGCTTCCTAGTGGGTCTCTCTGCCTCTACTACAGCTCCTCTCCCTTCCATCCTCCATGCTCCAACCAGAAAATTCTCTCTACAAAGTGAGTCTGATCATGTTTTTTCCCTGTGTCAAACCTTTGGATGGCATCCCATTGTCTACAGAATAAAGCAAACTCCTGAGGAAATCAAACTAGTCTTGGCTACCTTTCTGGTTCTCCCTACTCCCTTCAATTACCGTAGGATCTATAACTCAGATGCCTACCATTCTATTTTCTGGAAGTAGCTTGCTCTATCTCTCTTCCAGGGTCTTGCCCATGCTGTCCCTCTGCTTAGAATGTTCACTGCTATCACCCCACAGTTAAGCTGCCCAGTGTCATCTCGTGCTCAAGAGACTAGGTTAAATTTCACCTCCTGGCTAAAGCTTTCCCTCACTGCCTCCCCACAACAGTCTCCTACTACTTTTCATTTCCTTCTGAGTTGTTTGTTTTTTTAATCTACTAAATCCCCCCCTTTTTTTTTTCCTTTGTTCAACATCATATCCTTTCAGAATAGGGAAAATTACTAACGAACAATTCTCTTTTATAATGCAATGCCTTCATGAGGCAGTGAATTCTAATTATATATTTAGAAAAGAAATAATGTTTATCAGGCACCCACTGATATTCTATGTGCATTATTTACATACACAGTTCATTTAATCCTTACAAAAGCATTATATAGAGAAACACTATTATCCCATTTTGTCGAGAAAATTGAGCTTCAAAACAGAGAAATATTGCTCAAGACAGTATGACCGGTGGTGGGATATCCAGCATTTGAACCCATGTTTTATCTGACTCAAAATCTGTGCTTTTTCCATTATATCCCAATTTTCTCATATAAAAAGTTGATTCCCAGATTTTTAAGGTTCCCTTTTGTTTGCATAACATGTTACAGATTACCCAGTAGATTCATAGCATTATCTGATTTGATCTCCAATAAACCTGTGAGGCAATTAAGGCAGGATGAAGGGCCTCATTTTTTTTAAGTTTTTATAGTTTTATTATTTATATATATATATATTTTTTTTAGCGAAGGAAGGGGGGCGGGCAAAGGGAGAGGGAGAGAGAGAATCTTAAGCGACCTGGGGCTCGATCTCACAACTCTGAGATCATGACCTGAACCAAAATCAAGAGTTGGAGGCTTAATTGACTGAGCCACCCAGGCACCCCTGAAGGGCCTGACTTTATGGATTGGAGGGTCAGAGAGGGGAATGATTTACCGAAGGTCATCAAGCAAAAACTGGAGACATTAAGACCATTACTCCTGTCTCTTAAACTAGGGCTCCTTCTGTATAACAGCACCGTCTCCAGCACAGATATTATATTTTCAAGATAAGTTTTTCGTTCATTTACCTTACTGGGAAAGAAGAGTTGGATCTTCAAAACAGTTTGTCTGTCTATGGAGGCTCCAAGTGAACTTCCCACACATCTTGCTCTTTTGTCCTAGCTTAGCCCCCCAGGACTCAACCTCTGCTCTGGTTGGTCAGCTCAGCTAAGCTCTAAAACTGAGATTCAAAGATGGTAAGCCAGCAGCCAACTCTGACCTCAGATATGGGATTTCATTTTGGTTTTTGCCCTATGCTGCATTTTTTAAAAATGTAATTAGTCCCTAATTTTTAAAAATCAGGGTTTAGCTTCTCTTGAAAAAAAAAAAAAAAGAGAAAGAAAGCTGATAGTGCTAAAATCATTGGATCTGACAATAGGATAAGACAAACACCCTCTCTTTCCCTCTTTTTAATACCTGCTGGCCCCATGGGCTCCTGAGTTTCCAGTACAGGTCTCACTATTCAAGATTCCCAGTTGACCATTTTACAATGCAGAGGGCTTGCAGGAACACTTGCTACAAATTTGCCTCCTTTTCTAATTTTCTTTTTAACATGTAGCTCAAGGCTCTGCCTTCCTGGAATGATTACCTTCTCTTAAGCATTGAAGAACATCCTCTATGAGGACAAACTCTAAGCCCCTTCATGCAGGAACAAAGATACTGGGCATAATCTACTCCTGCTAGCATCCCTTTAGGACAATTTGCTCCATCTGTGCTGGTGATTACTCTTCCCTAAATGCTCCAGAAGAAAAGGGCATTGGTGAGTAAGAAGGGATTCATTGCAGGAGATGAGGAGTAGCTTCTGTCTACTAGGCTTCTGTTCTTTGTCTTACCTTCTCTAGTTTCTGAATGACACTGAAGAACCATAATGTAAATGACAAAAATATTCCTCATTAATTCCAAAACTAATCTCAGTTTCCTCATCTGTAATATGAGGGTGGCAGATCTTGTGCTCTCTAAAGGCCCTTCCAGATCTAACATTCTCTGATGTTATGAAGGAACCATCTTTAATATAAATCCAACTTTTGGGTTAACAGTAATTTACTTCCCCGGTTGTAATAAAAAAAAATGTATCCTGATTTATAGGTAGAAAAGCAGCCGAATGAATTCTCACAGAGTTTTGACTGCCCTCAAAGTCAGGGTACTCCCTGGGTATATATGAGACCCCATGATTAATAGAAAGAGCCCTAGGCTGTGATCCAGGAAGCCTGGTTGTGCTACTTACCTCCTATATGACCCTGGGCAAGCCCCTTTCCTTCTCTGGGCCTTGGTTTCCCCATTGTAAAACGAAAGCGATGGATTAAATTCAACAGATCTGTGATAGTGGATGGAAGAATACACATCTGTGAGCTTAAATAGCAGCAGTAATGGAAAAAAACACTGGATAGAAGATCAGGAGATGCAGGTGCTATTAATCGTTCTGCTACGCATTAGGTTTGTGACTTTGGGAAGTCACATACATACTCTCTGGGACTTCGTCCCTATTAGCATTTTCACTTTGCACTACTTGTTTGTCTTTAATCTGGCCAGCATCATTCACTTTCATAACCACTTGGACCCTGTGGTCATCTGAGTTTGTTACTCCGCCCTCCACCCAGGAGTTTCGTTTATTTGACTAATATCTATTGAGCATCTCTTGGAATCCCAGGACTTTTCTGAGACAGAAGTATGCTGCCTCAGTGAAGAAGACTTTCTGGGGAAGCTTATGGTTCAGTCTTGCACACACGACACCAAGTCTAGTTGCTGGTACAACTGATTTTCTTCATCCCGCATTACCTTCTCCTTGAAAGCTTCATCCTCATCCTTTCCTCCAGTTCCCAACCAGTGCTCACCAGCACCTGCATGTCCTCTCAGTGTGATCCCTGCCCCCACCCACACCAGTCTTTCGACCCTACCCAACGTTCAGGCAGCCAAGGAAAGTAAGCACGTGAGTAAATATTAAAAACAAATGTGCACAAGTGGATAACCCTCCATCCCAAAGCATAGTGTGAGCAAGGGCTCTGGGCTCAAGAGAATGTGGATTCAAATGCCTATGAAGCTACTTACCGGCTGTGGGACTTTGGTCAACTTGCTTAACCTTTTGGAACCTCAGCCTCCCCATCTGTAAAATGAGAATAACAATAGTACCTACCCTTCAAGATAATGCAGGTCAATGTTCAGCACAGTGCTTGACCTGGCAGATGTTAAACACTCAACACAGAGTTGTTGTTATGGCCAGTATGAGGTCCAGACAATGGCATTTGTGGGTGCTGATAACAGAGATGTTCTGGGAGAGGAGAGACCCTCCCATCATCCCCAAACTCATGCTAATTAACCTGTATTAAGGATGGCACATACAAAGCCTTAGTTCAAAATCACCCTCAGTGAGACTGCCCTGGGTGAGGGCATCAGCCCCAAGATGGCAATTTGACCCTTCTGCTCCTCAGTGTGGGAAGTAAACCTTTGCCAGCTCCAGAGACAATGACGTACATTCCCCCTACACGTGGTTTTGACTTCCAGCGCCAAAACTCTACGAAGTGGTTGTCAGGGGCCTTGTTTTGCAGATAATGGATTTACAAAGAGGCCTGTTCTTCCTTTCTGGCATCTTGAAAGGGGAAAAAAAAAACCCTGAATGAGAAGAAGGATCAAGTGGCTACTTTGCACGTACCGTCTC
Source organism: Mirounga leonina (assembly GCF_011800145.1). Lineage (NCBI taxonomy): Eukaryota > Metazoa > Chordata > Mammalia > Carnivora > Phocidae > Mirounga > Mirounga leonina. Next base: position 7,849,635 of record NW_023270418.1, read on the forward strand.
TTGCCTACGGATCGTGCCGCAGTGTTGGATGCTAGGTTTCATAATTGCACAGTGCCGGCACACAATTACCCACAATTAGGCTAATTATATAAATACACTATGATTATCTGAAAGATAATGTGACATAATACACAAAGAGGACTGGATGGCCCTGAGGTAAACCTGAGGGGAGTGGGGGAGGGGGGTCGAAGAGCGCTGGATCCCAGCACCAGTTGCTAGAGGCAAGGCACTGGCTCCCAGCTTTCCGGTCAGCCTCCCCTCCTCCCTGCTCAGAAACAGGGTCCTTTCCGCAGCCTCCGTGGGCTGGTCGCCCTTCAGGTGACTCCACGATGTTCCCTTTACGGTTTCTGTCTGTTAACACAATGAATTATAAAAGACAATTGGGTTGGAACCATATCTAAATTTCAGGACAACACCACAGATTCGCTGCTGACATTTAAAGGCAAGCTGTGGGTTCAACCTCTATTTCCACATGTTACTGATGCGCTTGTCATTCCTAGATGGTCAGGCCAGAGCAATTAAGCAAAGGTTTATACTGGCAGAAAAACTACGCTGACTGACAGAGGGCTTTCTGCGGAACCTCTGTCCTGCTCTAAGTACTGGCTGCCAGCTTGCCATTTTGATAAATGTTGTCGAAGTTTGAAGGAAAAGACATAGCTTCACAAACACATACAAATAACATTTCGGGTTAATAGTCCTGCTTTTGTTTCCTGGACCAGAATTCTCTATCTTCATTCAACAAATAGTCAATACCATTTTCCCCCCCAATCTCCAAATTTGATGGAAGTAGAACAAGGAACAAAACAATTATGGTCCTTGCCCACCAGGAGTTTACACTCAAGCCGTAGGGACAAGGGGTCTATGTTCTGCTTTCCAATGGATTTGCCCTTGCTACGATGAGGGAGGACTGCACTGTTGTTCCCCACTGTTCACTCCTCCCTCTGGCCATGCTGTTTGCCCTGTGACTTGGTAGCTCCTTTCTCTAGGAATGGAGTTACTATCCTTCCTACTTTTGGTGGGGTTGGCCAGGTGATTTGCTTTGGCTAATGGAATTTGTGCCAGAGTAAAAGTGAGCCTACTGCGAACTTTGTTCTCAGGAGACATGGCTTGTTTCCACTCCTCTCTCAGAGACCTTCCAACTTCTGCCATGAGAAGAACGTGCCCCATGTGCCCTGATGGTCTCAAGAAGAATGAGAAACCCATGCAGCAGACACGAACTGAAACCACAGCCAACCCCCCGCCTGTAGAGCAGGCTTGAGCAGGAACTTTGCGCCGAGAGCCCAGCCGGGCAAATGTGCCTATCATCAGCAGAACCACACAGCTGATCCTCAGATGTAGGAGTAAGAAATAAATACTAATGGTTGCATGCCACTGAGATTTTTGTGGTTGTTCTGTTACACAGCATTTTTATGGCAAAAGACTGATACAAAGACTCTTAGAAGTTTCTCAAAATGATGTTAGTATAGGATGTGCTTCACCTAAAAAGATGGTGAAAAAAAAAATCTGGAAGGATACAAAGCAAACCAGACTGTTAAAGATGCTTTCCTTGAGAAAGAGGTTTGAGGAAAGGATCTTGGGATATGGGAAAAGAACCATTTGATTTTTATCCTATATTCTTTAACTTTCTTTAAATTTTAATAACAAGCATTATGACCTTTACAATTTTAAAAGAAATGTATTTTTTAAAAACAGTTCATTTGAAAAAATCCAAAAAATGGAAATGAGAAAACATTCATCCAGCTTTTGTTGTGTTCTAGGCACTATGTTATCCCTTTATATACATTACCTAATTTAATTTTTACAACAACCCTTCAAGGTGGGTAATACCATCTCTGTCTTAAAGATGAGGAAACTAGGGGCACCTGGGTGGCTCAGTCGTTAAGCGTCTGCCTTCGGCTCAGTCGTGATCCCAGGGTCCTGGGATCGAGCCCCGCATCAGGCTCCCTGCTCCGCGGGAAGCCTGCTTCTCCCTCCCCCACTCTCCCTGCTTGTGTTCCCTCTCTCGCTGTGTCTCTCTCTGTCAAATAAATAAATAAAATCTTAAAAAAAAAAAAAAAAGATGAGGAAACTAGGCTAGGCAAGTTCTGATAGCTTGCTCGAAACCAAACAACTAGTAGCCTGGGAAGAGAACATTTGAATTCAAGGATGCCAAACTTAAACTGTTATTCTTTCCTTCATATATTTTTGCATGCTGGCACAGATGAATAAACACTCAGGGCCTCAGTTTCCTCTTCTGCAAGAAAGAGAGGCTTGGACTGCATCATCTGTAATGTTCCTGATAGTCTAAGATTCCATGAGTGAAAATTCACATCATGAAATAAAGATTCTTTACTTTCAGAGGAATACAATGACATTTCCTTTAAGTATAGTGCTCCCCTAGCTCACATAAGTGCTTATTATTTCCAGATCATTAACTGTTTGACATAAGAGATTTGGCTGAGAAACCTGAAGCCCAAGTGTGAGGCCTCTGCCAATTGAAGATCAGTCAAATGTGGATAATGGCTTCTGTTACTATAATGCAAGTCTACAGGAAAATATGATTTAATTTATAAAAATTCTATCAAATGCAGCTTTTCAGGAATTCATCTGTTGAGTACAACAAGGTACATCTGTGCTCTATTATCCAATAAGTTCCACCTGGCAGGCAGATGATGTTAATACTTATAAAGGGGGAGGAAAGCAGGAAAAAAAGAGGAGTTTTTAGAAAGTATTTCCTCATCTCATTCTATTTTAACTTGTTTTATTCTATCACATCCTCATTTCTAGATAATGCAGAAACATTAAATTTGGCCAACCAATGGATGATGCACTTTCATTAACAGGTGGAAATGGATTAGCCATGAGAAATTCCTTTCAAATGTCGTTCCATAGTATGGAAAATTGGGAAGGGGGGACATGGAAAAACAAAAAGTAAGACCCCATTCTTTGTCCAACTAGCTTTGCTTATGATGAAATTCATAAAATGGTCATGGAACCTGTGTAATGTGAACCCCCAGAGGCTTGCTCTAGTTTCTGCTAAAATCAAGGGTCCTAAGGAAGCCAAAGGAAAACAAGCCATTAGGAAAACACAATCATTTGGGGGCATTAAGAAGATCAAGGCAGGTGCTCACTTCGGCAGCACATATACTTAAAAAAAAAAGAAGATCAAGGCAGGTTATTTGGATGTCTGGGAAAGTTGGACTTGAAGAATGCTTTCCAGGTCAATATGGTTTAACACACAGGATTCTTATTATAGTCACTATTCTGCCATAGGTGTCATTTTAACTTTCAGCAGGAGATCTCCTTACCCTCTCCCCATCCCCTGCTCATTTTTCCTCCTAGTCTCTATGGCTTCACCCAAGACAATGTCATCCATTCTTATTTGGGCCTTTGTAAACCAAAATACCTCCAGTCTAAGAAGTTAACTTCAAGAGCCAGACATCTATTTCATTATGAATATCTGTCTAGACATAAAAGGGATCACTCAACACTGCCTCCCATGGTCCTGTGAGCACCACAACAATAACAGGCCAACACAAGACAGACACATGTACCCCACCCACTCCACCCCCAGGGCTCTGACTAACTTTAATAGATTCTACCTGCAATAGAAGCAAATGAGAGGTAAGGAGGCTTCTCAGTTGGTAGAACTAATTGTGCTGTATGCAAAGACTGATTACCTGGTTTTGGGGGAAGTCTAACATGTTCAGCCTTATTAGTCCTTGGGTTCATTATGAAACCAAAAAGATCAAAAGGAAGAGGTTGGTTGATTGATTGATTATTTTGTCTACAATTGGAAATCTTGTGCAGAATTGCTGATCTATAATCAACAGGTGAAGTATAAAATGCAACTTTCTTTTTTTTTTTAAGTTGTTTTTATTTATTTGAGAGGGAGACAGAGATAGCAAGAGAGAGCACATGAGTGGGGAGGAGAGGGAGATGCAAGCTCCCTGCTAAGCAGAGAGCCTGACGTGGGGCTCCATCCCAGGACCCCAGGATCATGACCTGAGCTGAAGGCAGATGCCCAACCAACTGAGCTACCCAAGTGCCCCAAAATACAACTTTCTTAGGAATCATGTTAAGTCTTAATTGCTTCCTTTTGTCATCCCTTCTGCAAAATGGTTATATTGAATTGTCTCATATAGTGTTGATAAATTTGTAATGGGGTCAGGGTAGGGGATCAAGACTTTTGCCTCAAGTCAAAGGTTTTTCCAAGTATTCTCCATCTGGATTATTATTTGAAATCTCCAGAGCAATTTTTTTAACGTACACATTCTCTGAAACAGCCTCCTTAGAGTGTATTCTTCTCATTTCATCTCTGGGGAGACCAAGGCACCAATATGGACACTCAAACTAGATTTTACATGTGATATTAACAAAACAAGACTTGGAAAAAATATAAAACAACCAAATTAACATTTCTATCCTCAAAATTATGTCATTAGGAGGCCACATGCTTATTCTATTGAGGCATCCTTTGCTCCTAATCTTCTTCTATCTCCTTGGGAAAAATGTTCAGAGTCACTTCAGTCACAGGGAAAAATTAATCTAAATACCTCAAAATTCTTTCTTTTTTTAACCAAGAAAAAAAATGACATTTGTCAGGTTCTATGATTTGTTTGAGATTTGGTACCTAAAGATTTTTAATATTTCCAAATGTCAAGTCCACCATTGAAGGATTATTTGCAGTTATTAAGGATATTCCAAAGAATGTAACACAGACCTTTAAGGTAATTCCAAAGTTTAACAAGGCAATATTTTGGGATTAAGACTTTCTATGGGAGTGGCTACTTAGAGGAAGCCTCTGCTCATTTGCTTGCATACATTCAGGTCTCCAGGTTGTACAAACTATGGAAGGTTTCATTGTATTCTATGTAAATAGCACCCCTTGGGATTTCGTAACCAAGGACTCTGTATATCCTACTCTGTTTGGGAAAAAGTGATAGTATGACTTGAATTGCTCTCCCAGTCTTCATGGCATCCATCCTTTATAGCATCTTTTACCAGTCGAAGTCAGAATATCAGACCCTTGAGGGTTATAGTTTTTTTCTCCTTAAGTATATTTTTGTCCTGTGGAATCACTGAGTGATAATCCTATTTTATTGCTAATTATTCTTTGTCATATGTGAGACTTTCAATGAAATGGGCACTTCTTTCTGGAGATGTTTAGGTGTTATATGTTTTCACATTATTCTGTAATTTTTATAGGGCAAAAGTGGCAAGGTTAGAAACATTTTTATCTTAAATTTAGTAAGATAGTCTGGGTTAGTATTGGTCAAAAGGCTTGGAATTTAAGCCTCAGATGTGTTTGAGAACTTTACTGCTGATATAATTTTCCTTTAATCTTTTCATTAACAACAACAACAACAACAACAAAAGCACAGTTATGAGAGAGATTGGAAAAAATGATAGAAACTCCTAAAAAATCCAAGAATAGGAATTGGTCATTGGCCCCATTTAACCAGTTAGGTTTATGGGTCACATTAATCAATATTCAGTTTCATAGCAGATGTGGAGGAAGTGAAAAGTCTGAATTCCAAAAGAACCCAAGAATACTGAAAAGTATCACATTTCACACACATGGGGAAAAATGGAGAGAGAAAAGATTTATGTATATCTGAAAGCAATAAGGATGAAAAAAACCACAACTCAAGTCATCAAAATCACTGTTGAGAAACCAGATTTGAATGCTTCGTAGAGTTTTCTTAATTAACTTTCAGCATCAGAAAGCTATGAATAATGAGTATACATCTTAGTGCAACAGTGATCTGGTGTCTCACCTTGAAGAGGAGCACTTTAAAATCAGACATGTAAATATCCACGCACAAAGGCATGCAGTCTATCTTTCTCTCTCACCTGCTCAATCTCTCTCTTTCAAAACATTCAGAGTTTAGCTTCTTGTATCTTTTGCAGAAGACCTTCTGTACCTTTTGTTCATTCAACAAACATTTACTGAACTCTCGGAGGGCCAGCCTTGCCACTAGGTAGAGTAAGAAATACAAAGAGAAGTTTGACAGGTGAAGAAAAGAAACCCCAAACGGTGAAAATTATCAAAAATAGGAAGGGTCTTGAAAAAAAAAATTGGAGCAAAATTGAATTTGGAGAAGGATAACACTTGCCCCCTTCCCGGCATCCACTCAAACCAGATGTACTTATTAATTCCTACTCTGTGCTGCCATGTGCCAGCCACTCTGGAGAATATGACAAGAGCAAAACAGAGCCTTCTATTCTCATCAACCTTGAACTCATCTTTTCAAGTTTTATGATACCCTTCTTTCCAGGCCCTCCTAAGCTGGCCACCAATTCACACAGCCAGGTGCTAGGAGCCATGTCTGCTCATTTCCAACTGGGTGGACCATGTAACACAATTACAGATATCCTACTAATAATCTGAATCAGTTGTTTACCAGTACAGTTATTTTAAGGTCAGCGGCTGGCAGGTTGGTGAACAGAGGAAAATAGGAAATGAATGAAATCATTTATTAACATTGAAAATAACCATTTGAAAGGTGTTGGGTCCTGGGGTAAATAGCACTTGATTGCTGCAAATGAGGGAATGGGAATTTTCCAAAGAAAGGACTTACCTGAAAGAATTTTCCAAAATTTTTTTTGGTGTCATGGAAAAATACTAATTTCAAAACAATGTTATTGATTGCTGGACATATTCTCAAGAAGGACATGCTCACTAAGAACTGTAACATGAAAACTGTTGTTCAAAACCACTACAACACTCATGCCTTGAGTATAACCTGAAAATAAAAGAGAAAAAAAGGATAAAAAAGAAAATGAAATTTTTATTGTGTGCCCATCATATACCAGGCTTGGTAATAGATGCTTTCATAAACACCATGTTACCTACATTTCACAACAAAGCTGTGAGTTAGAATTGCCAGTTTACAAATAGAAAAAATAAAGGCTTGGAAAAAGTCAAATAACTTGACTTAGGTCACATAGCTTATAGATAGTGTGTGCCTGAAACCAGGATTCATGTCTTCCTATCAAACTGCAAGGCTCTGACTCAAAGTACTCTCTCCAGGAAGGGGATTTGTATTAGGGGTGGAAGCTTTGGGAGGAAATTCAGAATTTTTCTCATTAATTAACCATTTAAGAGATGTTAAACTCTTCAACCACAAATCACTTATTTATTTGTTTATTAATTAATTAGTTAATTTGTTAATTAAAATATGGAACACTGCATGAGTTTGCATGTCAGCCTTGCAAGGGGCTGTGCTAATCTTCTGTGTATCGGTCCAATTTTAGTATATGTGCTGCCAAAGTGAGCACCAAATCATATTTTAGTTCAGTCTGATAAATTATGTATTAATCATATTTTCCTTGAATATATATGTCTAGAGTATTATTAAAAATTATAGAACATTTTCCTTGGATAGGACCTGCTGCCCTGTCCTTCCCTTTATCCTGGGACTCTGCATTCCTTTGGGAATGAGCAGTGACCCAGGAAGTCAGTTGGTTGGGAGAAAGATGGGTCTGAAAGTTGTCACTAAAAGGGATTTTGTCATATGGAAATAATTAAATAAGTGACAACTTATGAGTAAAGTTGTTCATTGCAGTATGATTTGTAGTGGCAAAATTTAGCAGTACCCAACACAAGAGTTTAGATAAATAAGAAAAAAAAAAAAATAAGAAGCTCCTTTGTACAATGGAAATTTTTTCAGTGGTTAAAAATAGTGGTGTGCTAATGGGTGATGGATACCTGGGAGTTCATTATCCTATCCTGTTTTGTATGTATTTGAAATTTCCCATAATAAAAGATTTTTTTTTAATTTTTTTAAAGATTTCTTTATTTATTTGGAGGAGGGCAGAGACAGAGGGAGAGAGACTAGCAGACTCCCTGCGGAGCAGGGAGCCTGACACGGGGCTAGATCCCAGGACCCTGAGATCATGACCTGAGCCAAAACCAAGAGTCAGATGTTTAACCGACTCTGCCACCCAGGAACCCCAATAAAAGATTTTTTAAATGTTGACCATCTTATAAATAATTTTGTGACATCTTATGTGGAAAAAGCAGATTATTAAATGTAGTAGAAATTTCCATTGTTCATCTGCATTTTCCTCCCCTTTCAAGTATGTGGGAAGATTATACTTCCCTGTCCCTGGCAGTTGAACAAGACCATATAACTGGTCAATAGATGTAGGTAGAAGTGACATGTCACTTTCAGGAGGGAGCAATTTATTGCCAGTAAGTGACTCTCCAGCCCTCTTTATTCCCTACCTCTGTAACTTAAGACATTCCAAGTGGTAGAGTTTTTGTCCCTGAATGAGGCCAATGTCAAACAGCTCCCTGACAAAGTAGAGTAGATATGTAGTGTGAGCAAGAAATAAACCTTTAATGTCTAGAGCCACTGGGATGTTTGCTGCCACAGCATTGCTTAGTGTATCCTGATTGGTAAACAATGTAATTTAACAAGAATACTCAGCTTGCTCCCTCTTCTCTGTAAAGTCTTTATGCAAATTGCATTCTCTGGGTAGCTTCTTCACTTAAGTTCATATTTAAAAAGTCAGAGACATAGGGTTTGGCAGATCATCCAGTCTAATTATAAATATTGAGGCCCAGAGGTCAAGTGATTACCTAGGACACAAAGATTCAGAATGTATATATTCATTTTATTGTTTGTTTCTCCCATTTGACTCGAAGCCTCATGAGGACGGGGATTTTTGCCTGCCTGCCTGCCCAGCTGGGACTAATCCCTGCAACTCAAAAGGATGAGTGAGTGATAATCACAATGTATATCTATACAATACTGTCACTCATACATATCATCACATTTTGCTCTTATTCCGACTTGGAGAAAGGTAAAACTATGATTATTTAAACTATGATTATTTAAAAATTGAGGCCTAGAGGAAGTAAGTGTTCTCTAGATCAAAATCACACAGCTGAATCATAACACCTTACAATTTTCTGTGGTCTTTTCTAATTTTCTGTGGTCCTGTGCTAAGCATCTTCCATGTTTTATTAGATTTGATTCTCACAATAACCTTGTGAAATCAACTGGATTATGATTCCCCTTTTACAGGTGAGGAAAAAGATAAAGAAAAGTCTATGGAATTTAATGAATTCATTTTGCTAACATTTTCTGAATACCTGCTAAGGCCAAGCACTGCTGTATGCACTAAGAAAAGAGTACTGGACAAAGTCCCCTTCTCACAAAGCTTACACATCTGTGGGGGAGCATGGGGAGAGAGTAATGTCTATCAGAGCCTCTAATGCCCCCTTACAACCCCTCAGCCAACCTCTCAGTTGAGCTGCTCCCTGAGGGTTTCCATCACTTGGCACGGATAGCGTCTCACCTCAAAGGTGCACCTAAATATCTTTGTTTTCTGTCCCCGTGATATTTTGACCTAGAGGCATCTCAGATGTGAGCAGGGAATTACCACCCGTGGATGCAAACTTCAACCAACAGTGGATGGGAGCTCATGGATAAAACACCCAATTCTCAATGTAGACAGGCAAATAATGAGAAGTTTAATGAGCAATTATATTAAGCACTATCATGAATAAAAAGCAGGGTGAAGGGGTAGAGAAGGATCCTGAGACAGGGATGGCAAGGCTCTCTTTGTAGGTTGGATGTCCAAGAAGGACCTCTCTGCGGTGGTGGACGTTGGACTAATGACAAGGAGGCAGTCCTATAAAGATCTGGGGCAGGGGCTGGCGGGGAGTGTTTCAGGCAGGTGGAACAGTAGGGGCAAAGGCCCTAATGAAGAAACAGACATGAGTGAGAATAGTACGTGAAGAAGTGGAAGATGAAGTCGGGGGCCAGATCAAATTAATCTGGTTTGATTTGTTGGCTGGTAAGGAAAATCAGAAATTACTTTCATTGTGATAGACAGCCATAGGAGGGTTGCAGGCAGGGGAGTGATAGGACTGCGTGGAGTTTTCCAAGTCCAAAGCCCAAGCTCCTAACCTTTGTATCAGGACTGGAGTCAGTTGCCATAACAAAGACCCAACTTGACAAAAGCAGAAATTTGTTTCTGTGTCGTAGAACTGTTCAGGGATATAACAACTCCATGGTGCTGGGACTCCAGAATCCTTGTGATTTTTATTCCTTCAACAAATATTTATTGAGTGCTTATTATATACCATGGCACAGGAGATACATTGGTGAAAAAATATGGAGATATATATATATATACAAATTGTTGCCCACAATCAGCTTATATTCTTGTGTGGGGGGATAGACAATAGACAAAAATATAAATTGTAAGGTATGTTAGAAAATGGTAAGTGCTAAGAAGAACAAAGCAAGCAGGTAATGAGGAGGATGGGGGTGGAGGTGGGGTTGCAATTTAATTTATTTTTAAATTTTTAAAAAAGATTTTATTTATTTATTTGACAGAGAGAGACACAGCGAGAGAGGAAACACAAGCAGGGGGAGTGGGAGAGGGAGAAGCAGGGTTCCCGCGGAGCAGGGAGCCCCATGCGGGGCTCGATCCCAGGACCCTGGGATCATGACCTGAGCTGAAGGCAGACACTTAACAACTGAGCCACCCAGGCGCCTAATTATTTTAATTTTTTAAAAGATTTTATTTATTTATTGGAGAGAGAGAGAGCATGAAAGAGAGAGCACATGAGAGGGGGGAAGGTCAGAGGGAGAAGCAGACTCCCTGCTGAGCAGGGAGCCTGATGCGGGACTTGATCCTGGGACTCCAGGATCATGACCTGAGCCAAAGGCAGTCGCCCAACCAACTGAGCCACCCAGTCGCCCCAAGGGGTTGCAATTTTAAATAGACTTTTCAGGGTAAGCCTAGTTAAGAAGCTAACATTCAAACAAACATCAGTTAACCACGTGGCTATCTGAAGGAAGATCATTTCAGGCAGAAGGAATAACTATGCAAAGGCCCTGAGACCAGAGTATACCAAGTGTATGGGGAACAGCAAGGAGCTGCTAAGCAGCTGGAGGAGAGAAGTGGGAAGGAAGTAGTAGACAAATGCAGAGAGGTAAAAGGCCCAGATCATGTAGGGCTTTATAGGCTATTGCTAGGACTTTTCATCTCTGATTGTGGTGGGAAGCATTGAGAGGGTTGGGAAGGGGGTGATTAATCTGACTTAGGAGTTAAAAGAATCACTCTGGCTTCTCTATGGAAACTGATGGTGCGGAAAGAGGGGAGTAGGATAAATGCTGTGAGGTCATAAACAGTTATTGTAGTAATCCAGGGAAAAGGTAATTGTGGCTGGCCCCAGTAGAGGTGGTGAGAAGTCAATGAATTCTGGATATATTGGAAAGTAGAGCCAATGGGATTTGTTAATGGATTAGGTATCTTTCTTTGATAGAATGAGGAATCAAAAATAAGATTTTTAGGCTGAGCAAGATGAAGTCTTAAGGAAGGATGAGGCTGCAGTACAGTGGGGTGAGGAAGATTGCAGATGAAGCAAATGGCACCATCACAACCTAGGAGGTTTGCCTCATCCTTGTCATCAAATATGCATTGCTACTTCACTCTGACTCCACATTCCTACATTCCTACAAAGAGAGGAAGAGAGGAAGTGAAGGGCCTTCCTTTCATTTTAAATGCACACTTCTGATGTTGCTCATATGTCTTCCACTCATTTTCCTTTGGCCGAAATTTTGATACCTGGTTTCAAGGATGACCAAGCAAAGTGGTCTTCAGCTGGAAAGTCATGAGCTCAGCTAAAACTTGAATGTTCTATTCAGAAGAGAGAAGGGGAGAATGGAGAGTGGGGAACCATTTACAGTCTTGGCCTACAACCCCCTTGCCTTCCCAGCCAGCATCCAAACCCAAGTCTTCCGAATCTTGCTCCAGTGCTCTTTCTCCCCCAAAGACCTTCTTCCAAACAAACAGTTCCTTCTTGTTTAAGCAGTGTGGCATTTATCACAAATCCTATTCCACCAATGCTAGATGGAGTGCTGGCTTAAGTAAGGACATAAGTCAGCTTCCCATTCCTTTATCCAACAAATATTATCTGTCCAACTGATCAGGACTATATAATGGGAGCTGTGGGAAAAACAAAAATTAGTAAGACATGGTCCATGTCCTCAAAAATAAAGTGGCAAAGGAGGGAGGAACAGACATTTATACAATGAATTCTAATCAAAGGCAGAATTAAAGTAAAAATAAGATGTAAGCAGGGACAAGGGTAGTTGGTGGACTCCAGTTTGAGTGGGCCAGTGAATAAGAAAAATTTTGGTAGACCAGAAAGGCAAGGGAAGGCATTGTAGCCCAAACACAAATGTGAGGGTGGGGGCAGGGAAATACACGTAGAATTTAAGGAATGATGAGACGTCCAGTTGGCTGGGGTATCGCCCGGAGTGCACGGAGGGATGTAACATGATATGAGGTTGGAATGATGGCCTGGGGTCAGACAGTGACAGCCTGAAATCCCTTATGAAGGTGTTTATACTTCATTCTGCAGGTGTTGGGAGCCATTTAGGGTTTGTGAATTAGGAAGTGACTAGATCTGACTTTGGTTTTAGGGCAATTACTCTAGCAGTAAGGTGGATTGGGTGGGGAGAGAGAGCTTAAAGGAAGATTATCCCCCCGCCCACTTTTGGGAGCCTGCCCTTGAACCTGTCAACTGCTCACTTTTCAAACCGATGGTTTCTCTGCTGAGCTTCTCAGAGTGTTCTGGACTTTCTGGAATTTGATGGTCTTCGGTGCTGCAAATGAACCAACCACCCCACATGTTTGCATCGTGCCTGGAGAACCTGGAGGGAGCAAAGTATCCCACATAATGCCTGGGGAATTATAGGACTGAAAGATATTTGTCACAGCCCTTGGGCAAAGATGTGGCCCTGGGCAGTTTCTCCACTTAAGCTCATGTAAAAAGTCAGTGTCCATAGTATTTGGCAAATCATCTAGTCTGGTTATGTATGCCGGGGCCTATGGAGCTCTAGTGAGTGCCTAGGGCACAAAAATTCCAGGCTCATTCCCAATAACATGGGCTCCCTCATCCAGTGCTTGACCTCCCAGCAATAACCACAAACAATCATCCTCACTCAGTTAAGTTTCATATTTATACTAGTTTGGGCCCAGCACTTGGGCTAGCATGGGCTGAGAAAAAATGGACAAGTATTGTTTGGAGTAGCTACCGCAAAACTTAAAGCGCTTTTTAAGCCTAATGATATTTGACACTCATTAGCACATGTCCAGTCAAATTACAGAATCATAGAGTCTCATGAAGACTTTAACGTTTATCTGGTCCAATTATACAATCTTCAGAATTCTAAAACTTGGTTTTGTTAAAGGTACAAGGGCTTAGACCAATTGTTATCTTGGGTTACAGAATAATAAAAATGTATTAGTTATATCATTCATTTGCTCACCAAAAGGAGTGACAAAACCGATTCAAGATGCTTATAGCCCAGTCTTCAAGATGCTTATAGCCCAATAAAATATCTGTATATTTCCTTAATTCTCTCCTCTACTGCCCTCAACATCCTTGTCATTGATTTGGCCTGTTTGGCAACTTTAGCACTTTGTTCCTGGATTTATTCAACAGCCTGAATTTGACTTTAGGGGAAAGTATAAGTCATATAGAGACACTTCTCTGCTATCTTTCCTCCACTGCAGACTGTACCTCGCCTAGTGCGAACATCTGCTGAAGCCCAAGTTCTTGCTTTGCTGTCTGTGTTCACTGGAGAGATTTTCCCCAGCCAGGACTAGTCATCACTGACAGGCAATATGGAGACCCTTGACGGGGCCTGGCAACAAATTGCCTTGGTGAAGAACATGCCAAACCTTAGCCATAAATTACTCTGATAGTAGCAACTAGAGAGAACCCGGTTCAAATAAAGATCCGTTTGCCCCGTGCTGAAGTTTCACATCTTCCTGGGGCTAACGCCCTGGAATGAGCCCAGCATCCTTGTCATAAGAAGACTTTATGCTCTTCAGGTACTTTTTCGCTCTCGAAGCACATACTGGCAAAAACAGTGTGTGTGTTCCAAAGATAGAGCCGGTAGCTTCAATCACAGTAATAAGCTTGGGCAAAACTCTTCTGTTTACAAAGCCCTTTCTCACTTATATTTGTTCTCGGTGTGGAGAGAAGACAGGTTGGGTTGGAGGTGGGATATAATCAAGGTGTTTCTGCTTCCCTTCTACCGTACGTTACCAAATTCCATTTCCCGTAAGTGAAAGCTCTACAGACCATTAGTACTTAACGCACAAAACAGTTGCATACAGTGCTAGCCAACCTAGAGAAATACAGGCATTGGGATACGTAGGCCTAGAGCTGTGTTATCCAGTACATTATTTACCTGTGATCTTGAAATGGGCTGGTCTGAATTGAGACGTCCTGGAGGGGTGAAATGCACACCAGCTTCTGAAGGCTTACTATAAAAAAGAAAGAATTTTAAAATCGCCTTAATAATTTTTATATTTATTGCATATTGAAATAATATTTTAGATGTGAGTTGAATAAAATATATTATTATAATGAATTTCACCTGTTTCTTTTTACATTTTAAAATGTGGCTACTAGACTTAAAGTTACATGTGTGGTTTGCATTATATTTCTGCTGGACTGCATTGCTCTGAAGGCCTGTCTGGGGATAAGCTAGTTTGAACCTCCTTAACCCCTCTTTAATTGTTAAGAGGACATGCCTCTCCCTAGCACGACAGTGCTGGGAATCACTTTAACAGAATCCAGGAAACAGACTGGAGTTGTCCAGATAAATGCCTTATTTCTTCCTTTCTCCAGCTGTAGGACCAAAGGACAGAGGCCACTATGGGTGTCTCTGCCTTGAGAAAAAAGCCACAAAAGAGATTTGAGAGATTCCCATGTCTTGAAAGAAAGTGAAAATGTAGCAGCCACACACATGACCACAGGACTGAGGCCTGGCTGGGCACAGAAGACAGCCAGCTCCTTGGTCACCAGGACACTCAGGAATTGCTCTGGCATCCAACTGACCCACTGAAGAAAACATGCAACCAGGAAAATCAGGAAAGAGCCTTCCTCTCATTAGCTTCTTGCTATGACAATTTTCTCTGGCCTCCAGCTCAGATGAGGCCCTTCCCAAAGCAGTCCTTGGTACTTGACCCTGTTTAATTCAATGGCTTGATGGGTCTTTCATAAATTTGGCTTCCTACTTTTATCCTCACCTCAGCTATAGTACCTCTTTTAAAACCAAAGTTAGATCAAGTCAGCCCTCTACTCAGAACCTTCCTGTGACTCCTGGTTAGCCTCAGAGTAAATACCAAAGCACCTACAGTGGCTTGCCAGACCCCACATCATCCCCCTGAGCTTATCTACTACTCCCCTCCCCCAGCTCACTCAACTCCTGGCTGTGCCCAGCTTTGGCTTTTCCCTCTGAATGACGACAGCCTTCTCTTACATCAACATGGTTGATTGCCTCATTTTTTTAGGCTTTGCTCAGATTTCACTTTCGTAGCAAGCGTTCCCTGACCACTCAGTTAAAATTGCTACATGCCCTCTTGCGTCCCCAATCTCCTGTATCCTTCTGTATTTTTTTTCATAGCAGTTCCTGTCTTCTAAAACACCATAAAACTTATTAATTTAATTGTTTACAGTCTATCTCTCTCCACTGGAATATAAATATAGTGAAGGTAGAGTCTCTGTGTGTGTGTGTGTGTTTTGTTTATTGATGCATCCCAAGGAGCTAGAACTCAATAGGTAACTTTTTTTAATAAATAAAAGAAGTTACATAATGTCCATCAAACTTTTTCTTCCTGTCATTACCTTTCCAGGTCAAACTCATATCATCTGGTGCTGAGAAGACCCCAGTAGCATCCCAAGTCATCCCTCTGCCATGTAGGCCTTTCCAGGTTCCTTTTCAGGTCCCATGAGCCTCCTTCCATCCCTTTCTTTTCCAAAGAAGACATACAGATGGCCAACAGACACATGAAAAGATGCTCAACATTACTCAGCATCAGGGAAATACAAATCAGAACTACAATGAGATACCACCTCACACCTGTCAGAATGGCTAAAATTAACAACACAGGAAACAACAGGTTTTGGCGAGGATGCAGAGAAAGGGGAACCCTCTTACACTGTTGGTGGGAATGCAAGCTGGTGCAGCCACTCTGGAAAACAGAATGGAAGTTCCTCAAAAAGTTAAAAATAGAACAACCCTATGATCCAGTAATTGCACTAGCAGGGATTTACCCAGAGAATAGGAAAATACTAATTCAAAGGGATTACATGCACCCCACTGTTTATAGCAGCATCATCAACAATAGCCAAATTAAGGAAAGAGCCCAAATGTCCATTGACTGATGAATGGATAAAGAAGATGTGGTATACACACACACACACACACACACACACACACACACACACTAGAATATTACTCAACCATCAAAAGAATGAAATCTTGCCATTGGTAATGATGTGGGTAGAGCTAGAGAGTATTATGCCAAGTGAAGTGTCATTCAGAGAAAGATAAATACCATATGACTTCACTCATACGTGGAATTTAAGAAACAAAACAAAGAAGCAAATGGGAAAAAGAAAGAAACAGAGAGGAAAACCAAGAACCAGACTCTTAGCCACAGAGAACAAACTGGTGGTTACCAGAGGGGAGGGAGTGGGGGGGATGGGTTGAATAGGTGATAGGGATTAAGGAGGACACTTGTGATGAGTACCGGGTGATGTATGGAAGTGTTGAATCACTATATTGTGCACCTGAAACTAATATTGCACTATATGTTAACTAACTGGAATGAAAATTAAAAATTAAGAAAAAATCCACTAGATGCTTGCCAATAGCCAAAGTCAGTAAAATACAAACCCTTGGCAAAAGCTGGTGAATGGATAGCTTATGATGGACTCCTCTAACAGGCCTCTGAGGCATTGCTCTTTTACTATAGAGTATTTACTCTTAAACCTGTAGGTAATAGAGAATGATCAAAACGTTTTTTAGTAAGAGAGAGGTGTGATACAAGTGGTGCTTAACTATTTATTCTTTTCCATTCTTCAAGGCAATTTTCTCAGAATCAATTTAGATAGTCATGAAACAAACTAGTGGGTTCACATTATCTCCGACCTTGCAGGAATGCCTTCATTGAGTTGCAATTTGGTAGTAAACATGAAACCTTTTCTTTTTTCTTCTCTTTTTTAAGAGAGAGAACATGAGTGGGGCGGGGTGGTAGGGGGCGGGGTGGTAGGGGGGAGCAGGGCAGGACAGAGAGAGAATTTTAAGCCGGCTCCATGCCCAGAGCAGAGCTTGACGGGGGGCTCAATCTCACAAACCTGAGATCATGACCTGAGCCAAAAGCCAGAGTTGGATGTTTAACTAACAGAGCCACCCAGGTGCCCCAACATGAAACCCTTTTTTTTTTTTTTTTTAAGATTTTATTTATTTATTTGAGAGAGAGAGAGAGAGAAACAGCATGAGCGGGGATAGGGTCAGAGGGAGAAGCAGGCTCCCCACCGAGCCGGGAGCCCGATGCGGGACTCGATCCCAGGACTCCAGGATCATGACCTGAGCCGAAGGCAGTCGCTTAACCAACTGAGCCACCCAGGCGCCCGAAACCCTTTTATAAAGAGTCTTATAGGGATAATCTATCTGGGCAGACTCTCTGTGTGTTTTAGAGTTGAAAACTTTCTTGTTTGGTCACTAATGAGCTAATAAAAGTACTACATGATTGTTCTACCTTAAAAGTAGTAACAGAGAAATTTTTTTTTTTGCGTTTGCAAATTAATGATTTGGTTTTCTTTCATCAGGGAATGACAACAATAAAATCTAATATATATATATATATATATATATATATATATACACACACACACACATATATGTATTTTTTGCTTTAATAGTCAGAAAAGCTTAATTCAGTGTCCTTTTATGGTATTTATCTTACTACCTATATCTTGTAACTTTTGGGGAATGGGGAATTAAGCTCTACTACCTGGAGGGAGGAGTATCAAAGAATTTGTGGACATATGTTCAAATAACATGGTAATTAATAAATATCTGTGAGGGATGTCTTCTGAGGCTACCAAGCATTATTTTAACTCTAAATCAAGTTCTTCCTCCTCTAGGCAGATTTTCCAAATAACAAGGACTTTCATCCTTGTAATTTCTCACACACAGTGTATGTATCAGCACATATCAATCTTTGTTTACTATGATCTACTTGAAACATACATTCTCTTTTTTGTCATTGTCCAATGGCTATGTAATGCCCAGACTTCTACCTATAATTCTTTTGTTTTTTATCTCAATGGTCAAGACACACCAGATCTAGCCATTACCTCTCATTTCACAATCAATTATGTATGCCCTTGTGATTTGTGTCTCTTTATGTGCATGCGTGTGCACACGCATGTGTATGTGCACGTGTGCATGCGTGTGTGTGTGTAGAACTCAACTCTTGACTTCTATTTAGATGTAAGAGTTGTCATAGATGTTGGAGTCAGCTAGACTTATGTCTGAATCTCAGGACTGCCAAATATAGCTGGGAGATATTGGGTTAGTCATTTTATCTTTCCAAACCTCAGGTTTCTTAGTGATCAGATAGAAATGCTTATACCTAAATATCCAGATTGTTGTGATGATTAAATTAATCGATAAGAGGCAAAGCCCCAGTAAGAGTGCCCAGCACACAAGGGAGCATATTAACTGTGGTTTCCTCACCATGATCAACCACAGTCATAATCTCAAACCTTGACTGATCTATGCTTTCATACATCTTCTGGAGTTATTGGTTTTCACACTGTAGTTTGTGGAGTCCTTAGGGGCCATCTGAAAAAAAAACTTATGGATGGAACTCTAGGCCTCTACCTCTGTGTCCTCCAGAACAGTCTGCTTTGATGTATTTTATACATTAATTTCAGCATAAGATTTTTGTTCAAAAAGAGTGGATTATAAAACTTACTATTTTTTTGAAACCTACACTATGAGTTTTTTTAAGGAAATCTATTATACTTTTTTTTGGTCATTCCTCAGTGTAGACCATCAGATTGTACATAATGTTCAAAAAATGTCCAACCAATGATGGAACTAAGAGCTCCTTTTGGCTCTTGGTCTTGTAGCAGAATGTGGAAAATTTGTCCACCTATTCTGGCTATCCCAAACCACACATGACCTGCCTAAAGATGGCTATCTGGTCTCCTTAAAAAAGATCAACACTATAAATTGCTTTTCTCAGAGACCCCATAAACATGGGGCTGTTGGCACTAATTTAAATATATTATTGAGGGCGCCTGGGTGACTCAGTTGGTTAAGCGACTGCCTTCGGCTCAGGTCATGATCCTGGAGTCCCAGGATCAAGTCCCGCATCGGGCTCCCTGCTCCGCGGGGAGTCTGCTTCTCCCTCTGACCCTCCTCCCTCTCATGCTCTCTGTCTCTCATTCTCTCTCTCAAATAAATAAATAAAAATTAAAAAATAAATAAATAAATATATTATTGATTTGCTGAGTATATTCTAACTGGAAAGATCTGTGCTCCTGAAACCTTTTGAGGGTTCATAAAAGCTCATAAAAACTCTTATATTTCTCTGTAAAGTTAATTTGGAAGTTATATTTCACACACATACACTCATGCAAGATGCATTGAGACACATCCACAAGCAAATACCAAATTGCTAATAGTATTTATTTCTAGTGATGAGATTATGCATGTTTCTTATTTTTTTTCTCTTTGCTTATCTGCATTTTATAATTTTTTTTTTTTTTTTTTTGAGCAAGAGAGAGCAAGCAGTGGGGTAGGGGCAGAGGGAGAGGGAGAGAGAGAGAGAGAATCTTAAGCAGGCTACATGCCCAGCATGGAGCTTGACGTGGGGCTCCATCTCACGACCCTGAGATCATGATTCTGAGCTGAAATCAAGAGTAAGATGCTTAACCTACTAAGC
The DNA here is from genome assembly GCF_011800145.1 of Mirounga leonina. NCBI lineage: Eukaryota > Metazoa > Chordata > Mammalia > Carnivora > Phocidae > Mirounga > Mirounga leonina. The sequence continues at coordinate 7,869,408 of NW_023270418.1, forward strand.
CACCAAGCCGCCCCTGCATTTTATAATTTTTCCATAAAATTTAATAAAATGTATTTTACCAAGAAAGTACATGAGAAAGAGGAGAGAGACAGAGAAAATTAAAAGGATTCAATATTGAAATCTGCATTCAAATCTTTACCTAATAGATTTTCTCTGCGGTCCTCCCTGAAATGTTTATTACCTGAAACTCTGTGTGTTTTAATTTACTGGTGACAATGCCATTTGCAGCTTCTCTGTATCTCTGGTAGGCAGGCATGGTAAGTCAATGTCCAGAGTGTGCCTCAAGAATTACAAAAGGCATCATCCAAAGATAGCCATGTCCTTAATGAATGAGCCCCTGAAAAGGTACAAACTGAAGCTTGAGGATTTTGCATATTATTCGGACATTGCCACTTTTTTTTTTATTCTTATGTTAATCCCCATACATTACATCATTAGTTTTAGATGAAGTGTTCCATGATTCATTGTTTGCGCACAACACCCAGTGCTCCATGCAGAATGTGCCCTCCTCAATACCCACCACCAGGCTAACCCATCCTCCCACCTCCCTCCCCTCTAGAACCCTCAGTTTGTTTTTCAGAGTCCATCGTCTCTCATGGTTCGTCTACCCCTCCGATTTCCCCCGCTTCATTCTTCCCCTCCCGCTACCTTCTTCTTCTTCTTCTTCTTCTTTTTTCTTAACATATATTACATTATTTGTTTCAGAGGTACAGATCGGAGATTCAACAGTCTTGCACAATTCACAGCGCTTACCAGAGCACATACCCTCCCCAGTGTCTATCACCCAGTCACCCCATCCCTCCCACCCCACCCCCCACTCCAACAACACTCAGTTTGTTTCCTGTGATTAAGAATTCCTCATATCAGTGAGATCATATGATACATGTCTTTCTCTGTTTGACTTATTTCACTCAACATAATATCCTCCAGTTCCATCCACGTGGTTGCAAATGGCAAGATCTCATTCCTTTTGATGGCTGCATAATATTCCATTGTATATATATACCACTTCTTCTTTATCCATTCATCTGTCGATGGACATCTTGGCTCTTTCCACAGTTTGGCTATTGTGGACATTGCTGCTATAAACATCGGGGTGCACGTACCCCTTCGGATCCCTACTTTTGTATCTTTGGGGTAAATACCCAGTAGTGCAATTGCTGGATCATATGGTAGCTCTATTTTCAACTTTTTGAGGAACCTCCATACTGTTTTCCAGAGTGGCTGCACCAGCTTGCATTCCCACCAACAGTGGAGGAGGGTTCCCCTTTCTCCGCATCCCCGCCAACATCTGTCGTTTCCTGACTTGTTAATTTTAGCCATTCTGACTGGTGTGAGGTGGTATCTCATGGAGGTTTTGATTTGGATTTCCCTGATGCCGAGTGATATTGAGCACTTTTTCATGTGTCTGTTGGCCATTTGGATGTCTTCTTTGGAAAAATGTCTGTTCATGTCTTCTGCCCATTTCTTGATTGGATTCTTTGTTCTTTGGGTGTTGAGTTTGATGAGTTCTTTATAGATTTTGGATACTAGCCCTTTATCTGATATGTCATTTGCAAATATCTTCTCCCATTCTGTCGGTTGTCTTTTGGTTTTGTTGACTGTTTCCTTTGCTTTGCAAAAGCTTTTTATCTTGATGAAGTCCCAATAGTTCATTTTTGCCCTTGCTTCCCTTGCCTTTGGCGATGTTTCTAGGAAGAAGTTGCTTCAGCTGAGGTCAAAGAGGTTGCTGCCTGTGTTCTCCTTTAGGATTTTGATGGACTCCTGTCTCACATTGAGGTCTTTCAACCATTTGGAGTCTATTTTTGTGTGTGGTGTAAGGAAATGGTCCAGTTTCATTCTTCTGCATGTGGCTATCCAATTTTCCCAACACCATTTGTTGAAGAGACTGTCTTTGTTCCATTGGACATTCTTTCCTGCTTTGTTGAAGATTAGTTGACCATAGAGTTGAGGGTCCATTTCTGGGCTCTCTATTCTGTTCCATTGATCTATGTGTCTGTTTTTGTGCCAGTACCATGCTGTCTTGATGATGACAGCTTTGTAATAGAGCTGGAAGTCCGGAATTGTGATGCCGCCGGCTTTGCTTTTCTTTTTCAATATTCCTCTGGCCATGCGGGGTCTTTTCTGGTTCCATACAAATTTTAGGATGATTTGTTCCATTTCTTTGAAAAAAGTGGATAGTATTTTGATGGGGATTGCATTGAATGTGTAGATTGCTCTAGGTAGCATTGACATCTTCACAATATTTGTTCTTCCAATCCATGAGCATGGAACGTTTTTCCATTTCTTTGTGTCTTCCTCAATTTCTTTCATGAGTATTTTATAGTTTTCTGAGGACAGATCCTTTGTCTCTTTGGTTAGATTTATTCCTAGGTATCTTATGGTTTTGGGTTCAATTGTAAATGGGATTGACTCCTTAATTTCTCTTTCTTCTGTCTTGTTGTTGGTGTATAGGAATGCCACTGACTTCTGTGCATTGATTTTATATCCTGCCACTTGACTGAATTCCTGTATGAGTTCTAGCAGTTTTGGGGTGGAGTCTTTTGGGTTTTCCACATAAAGTATCATATCATCTGCAAAGAGTGAGAGTTTGACTTCTTCTTTGCCATTTTGGATTCCTTTGATTTCTTTTTGTTGTCTGACTGTTGTGGCTAGGACTTCCAATACTATGTTGAATAGCAGTGGTGATAGTGGACATCCCTGCCGCGTTGCTGACCTTAGGGGGAAAGCTCTCAGTTTTTCCCCATTCAGAATGATATTCGCTGTAGGTTTTTCATAGATGGCTTTTATGATATTGAGGTATGTACCCTCTATGCCTATACTCTGAAGAGTTTTGATCAAGAAAGGATGCTGTACTTTGTCAAAAGCTTTTTCTGCATCTATTGAGAGGATCATATGATTCTTGTTCTATCTTTTGTTAATGTTTTGTATCACATTGATTGATTTGTGGGTGTTGACCCAACCTTGCAGCCCAGGGATAAATCCCACTTGGTCATGGTGAATAATCCTTTTAATGTACTGTTGGATCCTATTGGCTAGTATTTTGGTGAGAATTTTTGCATCCATGTTCATCAGGGATATTGGTCTGTAATTCTCCTTTTTGATGGGGTCTTTGTCTGGTTTTGGGATCAAGGTAATGGTGGCCTCATAAAATGAGTTTGGAAGTTTTCCTTCCGTTTCTATTTTTTGGAACAGTTTCAGAAGAATAGGTATTAATTCTTCTTGAAATGTTTGGTAGAATTCCCCTGGGAAGCCATCTGGCCCTGGGCTTTTGTTTGTTGGGAGATTTTTGATGACTGCTTCAATTTCCTTAGTGGTTATAGGTCTGTTCAGGTTTTCTATTTCATCCTGGTTCAGTTTTGGTAGTTGATACATCTCTAGGAATGCATCCATCTCTTCCAGGTTATCTAATTTGCTGGCATAGAGTTGCTCATAATATGTTCTTATAATTGTTTGTATTTCTTTGGTGTTTGTTGTGATCTCTCCTCTTTCATTCATGATTTTGTTGATTTGGGTCATTTCTCTTTTCTTTTTGATAAGTCTGGCCAGGGGTTTATCAATCTTGTTAATTCTTTCAAAGAACCAGCTCCTAGTTTCGTTGATCTGTTCTACTGTTCTTTTAGTTTCTATTTCATTGATTTCTGCTCTGATCTTTATGATTTCTCTTCTCCTGCTGGGTTTAGGCTTTATTTGCTGTTCTTTCTCCAGCTCCTTTAGGTGTAGGGTTAGGTTGTGTACTTGAGACCTTTCTTGTTTCTTGAGAAAGGCTTGTATTGCTATATACTTTCCTCTTAGGACTGCCTTTGATGCATCCCAAAGATTTTGAATAGTTGTGTTTTCATTTTCATTGGTTTCCATGTATTTTTTTAATTCTTTTTTAATTTCCTGGTTGACCCATTCATTCTTCAGTAGGATGCTCTTTAGCCTCCATGTATTTGAGTTCTTTCTGACTTTCCTCTTGTGATTGAGTTCTAGTTTCAAAGCATTGTGGTCTGAAAATAGGCAGGCAATGATCCCAATCTTTTGGTACTGGTTGAGACCTGATTTATGACGTAGGATGTGATCTATTCTGGAGAATGTTCCATGGGCACTAGAGAAGAATGTGTATTCCGTTGCTTTGGGGTGGAATGTTCTGAATATGTCTGTGAAGTCCATTTGGTCCAGCGTGTCATTTAAAGTCTTTATTTCCTTGTTGATCTTTTGCTTAGATAATCTGTCCATTTCAGTGAGGGGGATGTTAAAGTCCCCCACTATTATTGTATTGTTGTCGATGTGTTTCTTTGCTTTTGTTATTAATTGCCTTATATAACTGGCTGCTCCCATGTTAGGGGCATAGATATTTACAATTGTTAGATCTTCTTGTTGGATAGATCCTTTAAGTATGATATAGTGTCCTTCCTCATCTCTTATTACAGTCTTTGGTTTAAAATCTAATTTGTCTGATATAAGGATTGCCACCCCAGCTTTCTTTTGGTGTCCATTAGCATGGTAAATGGTTTTCCACCCCCTCACTTTCAATCTGGGGGTGTCTTTGGTTCTAAAATGAGTCTCTTGCAGACAGCATATCGATGGGTCTTGTTTTTTAATCCAGTCTGTTAGCCTGTGTCTTTTGATTGGGGCATTGAGCCCATTTACATTCAGGGTAACTATTGAAAGATAGGCATTTAGTGCCATTGTATTGCCTGTAAGGTGACTGTTACCGTATATTGTCTGTGTTCCTTTCTGGTCCATGTTGCTTTTAGGCTCTCTCTTTGCTTAGAGGACCGCTTTCAAGATTTCCTGTAGGGCTGGTTTTGTGTTTGCAAATTCCTTTAGGTTTTGTTTGTCCTGGAAGCTTTTTATCTCTCCTTCAATTTTCAACGACAGCCTAGCTGGATAGAGTATTCTTGGCTGCATATTTTTCTCATTTAGTGCTCTGAATATATCCTGCCAGTCCTTTCTGGCCTGCCAGGTCTCTGTGGATAGGTCTGTTGCCAATCTAATGTTTCTACCCTTGTAGGTTACATATCTCTTCTCCCGAGCTGCTTTCAGGATTTTCTCTTTGTCTATGAGACTCGTAAGTTTTACTATTAGATGTCGGGGAGTTGACCTATTTTTATTGATTTTGAGAGGGGTTCTCTATGCTTCCTGGATTTTCATGCCTGTTTCTTTCCCCAAATTAGGGAAGTTCTCTGCTATAATTTGCTCCATTATACCTTCTGGCCCTCTCTCTCTTTCTTCTTCTTCTGGGATCCCAATTATTCTAATGTTGTTTCGTCTTATGGTATCGCTTGTCTCTCGAATTCTGCCCTCGTGATCCAGTAGTTGTTTATCTCTCTTTTTCTCAGCTTCTTTATTTTCCATCATTTCATCTTCTATATTACTGATTCTCTCTTCTGCCTCATTTATTCTAGCACTTAGCACCCCCATTTTTGATTGCACCTCATTAATAGCCTTTTTGATTTCTACTTGGTTGGATTTTAGCTCTTTTACTTCTCCAGAAAGGGTTTCTCTAATACCTTCCATATTTTTTTCAAGCCCAGCTAGTATCTTTAAAGTGATGATTCTGAACTCTAGATCTGACATCGTACTAATGTCCGTATTGAGTAGGTCCCTGGCAGTCGGTACTACCTCTTGTTCTTTTTGTTGAGGTGATTTTTTCCATCTCGTCATTTTGTGCAGAGGAGAATAGATTAATGAGAGAACAAAATGCTAGCAGAGTAACCACGTCCCCAGAAAATATACTTTAAACAAAACAGAAAAGACCTGAAGCAGTGGGATAAGAAAGGGAAAGAGAGAAAAAAGAAGAAGAAAAAAAAGAAAAAGATAAAGATAAAAACAAAAACAAACAAAACAAAACACCACCAACAAAAGAAAAACCAGAATGTGATCAAATATGATCTATATGGTATACAGATCAGTGCCACACACTAGATTTGGGGTGTATTTCGGTCTTTTAGAAGAAAGTGCCTCCCAAAATTTTAAAGAAAGAAAAACTTATATATGTACAAAAATAAGGGTTGATATGATGAAGGGATGGAATATGACTGTAAAAATGGAAATTATAAAAAATTTTATAAAAGGAACTGATAAGAAGTTGTTTGAAAAAAGAAAGAAGAGGATTTAAAAAAAGAAAAAGAAAAAAAAAGGGAGAGGATGTGTTCAGGCAGGGGAATAGAAAACACCATATACTAGAGATTTAGGGTATATTTTAATCTGTTAGAAGAAACTATCTCAAAATTTTAAAGAGAGAACAACTTATATATATAAGCCAAAAATATGGGTAACTACTACGAAGGGATAGAATATGACTCTAAAAATGAAAAATAAAAATGTTTTTTTTTAAAAAAAGGGATTGATAAGATGTTGGTTGAAAAAGGGAAAAAGAAAAATTCAAAAAAAAAAAAGAAAAAAAGACAGTTAAAAAAAAATTTAACTTTGAAAGACTAAAGAATCATGGTAAAAAAGCCATGAATTCTATGTGCAGTAGTCCCCTAGCACTGGAGTTCTGCCGCTCTCATTGATCGGTAAACTTGGTCTTGGCCGGCTGTTCTCGCTGATCTTCTGGGGAGGGGCCTGTTGCCGTGGTTTCCAAATGTCTCTGCCGAGGCGGAATTGCCCCGCCCTTGCCCCCTCCCGGCTAAGTAATCTGCTCGGGTTTGCTCTCCGGAGCTTTTGTTCCCTGCGAGCTTTCCGTACAGCTTTGGAGGCGGAGAGTGAAAATGGCGGCCTCCCAATCTCCGCCCCGGAGGAGCCGAGAACTCGGGGCCCCGCTCCTCAATGAGCCCCCAGAGAAAAGCCGTCAGTCACTCCCGTCTCCCCGGTCTCCGGCCGCACTCCGTGCTCACCCAGCCTGTGACCGCGCGTTTCTATCTCTGGCACCCGACCCGGTCTGGAGTCTCCAAACCCAGCAGATCCCTGCGGTGCACTCCCGCGCGGCTCCTCCCGGGGAAGGAAGGTGAGTCTCCCCGATCTGCTGCTTGTTGGGTCCCTGCTGGAGGAGCAGGGGCCCGACTGCGCCGCGGATCACGGTTTATGGCAACCCCGAGCTGAGAGCCCGCGCCTGGGCTCCGTCTCTGCAGCTGGCTTCCCTGCTCCGTTTCCTGGGAGCTCTGCCGCTCTCAGGCACCCCCGGTCTTTCTGTGACCCCGAGGGTCCTGAGACCACACTGTCCCACAAGGGTTCCACCCCCCGCTTAGCCACCAGAGTGACGTCCCTCAGCGGAGCAGACTTTTAAAAGTTCCGATTTTGTGCTCCGTGGTTCCATCACTTGCCAGAAGCGGCGGACGGAGGCCCCTCCCCCGCCGTCTATCCTCCCGAATATCGCCGCGGATTCACTTCTCCGCACGTCCTACCTTCCAGAAAGTGGTCGCTTTTCTGATGAGAGAGTTGTTGCTCTTCTTTTCTTCGATCTCCTGTTGAGTTTGTAGGTGTTCAGAATGGTTTGATCCCTACCCAGCTGAATTCCTGAGAGGAGACGAAATCCAGGTCTCCTACTCCTCCGCCATCTTGCTCCGCCCCCCCCTTTTTTTTAAGACCAGAGAATCCTAGAACTCTATAGCAGAGATTCAGAAAAGAGAAGATCTATTCCAACCCTGAGACAACTGAAGTTCAGAGAGGGGATGTGATTTGCCCAAGACAACCTATGTCTTCCCATGAGAGCTCCTTCTGCACTTTGTTCTGGCTTCCGTTCTCAATCATCACAGCTCAGTGTAGTCAGTTTTCTCTTTATTCGGTTTTTAGAAGCTGTACTTTTATTGCATTATCCAGGTAAATAAGACCAAAAGCAAAAATATCTTGGAAACAAAGCTGCATCTCATTTATCCTGCCATGACTACTTTGTTTAATGACCTAAATGCACCATCACTTTGGTCAGGGTATTGATTTATCAAGGAAGAGGGTGTTATTGAAAAGGAGTGAGTCAGAACGTCCACGCAGAGAAATGTTGCTCTCAACACACTACCGGCAAGATGTTGGGGGCTGAGGGGAGGGGAAGTGGAGGTGACACACAGTGAGTTAGGAAAAAATGAAAGACTTTTCTATGTTTAACACACAGAAAAAAAAATTACCGTCTCCAATCTGCTCAGTTCACCTAGACTATGGAACAAAAGCCAAAGCCAAGGGGGTTCTGTGATGGACCTTGTCATTTTGAAACTAATCTCAACCACATTCTTTACCCATCCAGGCCTGGGCTGCCAGACCTACACTGATTCTGATGAAGCCAAGTATCTTGTTTGCTATGCTGCTGTAACAAGTTACCACAAACTGGGTGGCTTAAAATAACAGAAATGTATTCTTTCACAGTTTTGGAGGCTAGAAATCCAAAATCAAGGTGTTGGCGGGGTTGGTTTCTTCTGGAGGTACCAAGGGAGAACCTGTTCCATGGCTCTCTCTCCTGGCTTCGGCCATTGTTAGCAACCCTTGGTATCCATTGGTGTGCAGATGCATCACACCAGTCTCTGCCTCTGTCACCATGGTGTTCTCCCTATGTCTCTCTGTCTCTGCTCATAAGGACACCAGTCATGTTGGCTGAAGGGCCCACCCTACTCCAGTATGATTTCATATTAATGATTCCATTTGCAATGACCCTATTTCCAAATAAGGTCACATTCAAAAGTACTGGAGCATAAGACTCCCATAAATCTTCTTTGAGAACAGAACTCAACTCATAATAGGGTGCAATAGGCTCAATTGAGCAAAGAGGTTGCTTCCTTCCCTGAGGAAAGGGCAGCGTCCAGTTGGAATAATCAAACGTGGCAGCTTTGACATTGACGTGTGAGCCAGTGCTACATGAGGAATGAGGAGAGAGCAATAAAGGGAATGCTAGGGTATTTATGAGAAGGTAAGAGTGAATCAATAGTAGTTGAGCTGTGAGTTTGAAGCAAAGCAGATGAGGTGAGCAGGGGAGCCATCCCTGGCTCACAAGCACTTCAAGAAGTGTTGGAAGTCCAAGTAGGCCCATGGAATGGAAGAACTTAAGTCCACCACTGGAAACTTTGAAATGGTTGGGCATAACTGCTTCCATGGTTGATAATTCTAGCTTATACCTCCCTGTTCTCCATTCTATGCCTTTTGATTATTTTTGCAAATACATATGAAAGCCACCATGCTACCTTTCTTCCATAATTCATTAGAGTAAGGGTTGCAAATGAAAAAAAAAAAGAAAATCTACAGGGGCTAGGAGATCAAAGAAACGAGTGAAGTGGGATGGGTATAAAATACTGACAGTCCACAGATTGTCAGTGTTTAGCTGGCACTGGGTTTCAGAGCTGGGGAGGATTAAGAGAATGTTAGAGATCGTATCTACCAGAGAGGATGTGCCCCATCTGCAGGAGGAGCTGCTTGGCTAGAACTGCCACGAACAACTGTGCAAGAGGGTGCTGGCCATGAGGGAGCGGGTGAAATCCAGCCTGCTCTCCTCTTGCCAAGCTGTGAGCCCACTGGCTCCCATCAGCCCAGTGCAGCACCTTTTTCTAATTTACGCAAAGGTGCTGTATAGGCGGAGAGCAGACCTGGTTCCAGCTTGTTGTTGCCAGGCTACCAAGTACACTCTGTTTCCGGGTCTTTGGAATTTTTAAAGAGAAGCTGTACATCTGCATCTTTATGTATAATCTCCTAATTTTTAAAGGGTGGCTCAAATATTGTAGAACCCTGCACAGACCAGTGAATCCAGGTCAGCAGGCTCTGTGCCCCCAGGGTGTGAGTCCCCTCTGGTGGGATAGGGGAGGTGGATAACACTAGTGTTCAAGCTTGCTGGCAGAGGGTCACCGGTGAGGATGTGAGTAATCCCTGCCTCCTAGAGGATTTCCAAATTAGTCACATTAGCGCAGGGTCTCAGGGGAGAGGTGCCGGGGCTATCCCTGGCACCCCCCCTGAAGGCAACCTCTTTGGAATGCCTTATGAGTATGAATTATTAGTGGATGGCTGTGCATTGCCAGGTGTGTTACTTAAGGCAAGTCATTTAACTTGTCTGGACATTTGTTTTTGCATCTGAGATAGCCCTCTCAGAGATTCTTACGATGATTAAATGAGATAAAGTCTGCGAAGTGCCTGGCACGTGGCTGTCATTCAGTACAACAGCAGTAGCGACTATTCCTTTTAGGACTTGGCTGTGAGCGCACGCTGCTCCCCTTTTCATGAGGAAGGGCTGCCCCTGCATCCTTATTCTTGTCACAACCAGATTACCCCTTTGAGAAACAATGCCTAATAATCTTACCCATAATTGTTACAGCATACAACTGGGGGGGATCAGAAACCTTCACCACCACCTACTACTTACAAGCAAAACAAATGTAGTTACATTCAATCACATGAAGGGAACTTAGAAATGATTTAAGATACTATTTCAATTTCCTCATTTGCCAATGAGAAAACAGAGATCGAGAGAGGGGGAGAGAGAGAGAGAGAGAGAGGTTCATCTATGACCACACAGTGAAATATTAACAGAGCATGAACTGCAGTTTATATTTGCGTTTTTTTGTTTTAACTTTGAGCTTGAAAGAATTTTATGCTTTTAATTGAAACTTTGAACATTGTAGATATTATTTCGAACAACACTAAGTAATAAATGTGTTCTTGATTGATTTGGCAGGGAAATACCAATTTTCCAGTCTGAACTAAAATGTAAAAATCAAAATACATTGTGCAAAGCACACCCCCTGTTTTTCACCCCATCTTTGAAGGGAAGAGATTGTATTAGAAACATCTTGCATTGGAGGCAATAAAAGCTGTATTTAGCTTTTTGAAGTGTAGGTTTGGCTTTGATCTCTTTTGTAGGGGAACCTGGGGAGCAATGTGCTGGTACCTTCCTTATAGAGATGTGAGGATTAAATGATCAGTGCTTGGAACCTCATTAGTCCTCAATAAATGGTAGCTTTGATCTCCTTTTCATTCCCACATACTACACCCTATGCCCCACTCCTGCCCAGAAAACACACATGGACTCCATGCTTCTCCCCTGTACTACGAGCATTTTAGGGCCACACCAGTGTCTTTGATTGTGTATAGATCTGGAAACCACAAACATATTCAGTAAAAGTTTGTTGAATTTAATTGACTCACCAGACTGCATTCAATGGTAAGAATTTAGATTGTGCTCAGAGCACAAATTCATTCATACATTTGTTTGTGTGTTTATAGCCCACCGCATGCTACAAAGGATTTAAGAATACTTAATTGCTTTAGGTCTGTTGTGAAATACTTGATCATATTTACCCCCATGGCAACTTTTAGATGTCTCTGTAACTGTCTCTGATATTTTGTCTACATGTCAAGCTCCTGAACTACACTGTGACCTTCTAGAATCTAGGAGGCAAGACAATGTCTTAGCGTTCTTTGCATCTGTCTCAGGGCCCAGCTTTGTGCCAGGCATATGGCAGGTATTTCATTAAAGTCTGTTGAACTAAAGAACCAAGTTATGAGAAAGGAGCCTGGAGGAGAGAGACAGAGAGAGGCAACTGCTAGAAGGAAGTGTTAGTATACCTGATAGAACAGGTTTCAGGAGTGGGCAGAAAGGGAGGGGCCCAGAGCACAAGTGGAGGGATTAATCTTTGATAGGGGGAAGGCTAATACTAACTGGGATCTGATTTCTGCCCCCAAATGACCATCATCACATTCCTTTTAGTGCTATGCACACAGCCAGGCACTAAATATTTCCCAGTGATTATTACCAAAGCAAGGCCTGGGAAAAACATTTGTGACAGAAAGAAATATCACAGTGAACCCTCCTCCAAGAGGGCTGGAACCAGTATCTGTGTTTATGTTATAGATTAAACTGAATGTGATCTTTTAAAGAGAGAGTTACAATTTTCTCACACAATATTAATCTTTACTACGTAACATTTTGAGAATGGAGCAGCTCCAACAGAGAAGAGAAATGAGTTGCTTAAGGTCCCAAGTCACATAAATGATAATAGTAATAAATATCTTGACACTATCGAGTAGCATTTTTAGAAATATTTCATTTTTTTCTTCATTGAATGTTTTATTGGGGGTTAACAAAGCATGAGTTGTTACTTCCCTTCCAACATGGATTAGTCATGGATTAAGTCATATGGAGTGGACCAAGTTCAACAATACCATTGTTTATGCATTAAGCAGCATCAATAATGTTGCAGGCACAGAACTAGCCCTGGGGACACAGAGATAAATAAGGCATAAGCCCTATCCTCATAGAAATTACATTTTTATCACCCCAAACTCAACTAATTGAAACTTGTCTGTAGTCAAGTTCAAGGAGAAAGTAGGCAAATAGGAGGATGATGTCATCTTTGAAAATTCTGCATTTTTTTTTTTTTTTTTTTTTTTACAGCAAGTAGAGCATCTCCTGGGGCTAGTCGGTATTAAGCCCAGTCTTCCACCCAGCAGCTGACATTTTCCACTTCTGTGATGGCCCAGTGTTCCCATATAATCCTCTCAAGCTGCACTGGTGGGCACATGCCCCCTTCCGCTTGGAGACCTGAAATGTGTGTATAAACAAAAAGCACAATAGAAACACCTGTGGAGCTCCCCTGGGGGTCAGGTGTGTGGAATGGCTCAGGAGTTATCTCAGCATCCTTGTTTCTGTGCATTGGAGAATCTGTTTCTGATTTGGACCCTGCACAGGAAGTGACTTGTATTGCCAGATGGAAGTTATATGTTCTTTTTCAACTTCTCTCACAACTGCTCTCTTACTTCTCTCTAACCTCTCAATTGCCACGGCTCCTGCAGATGAGAGATAGAAAGCTGCAGCATGATGCATGGCCAGCATTTTGCAGAGCAGGATGGAAGAAAGCAAGGCTTTCTAGGCTGTGCAGCAATGGATAAAGCCCTAATACTTAAAGATGTACTTTACGTACAAACCTTTGGGCAAATGCACAACAAAGCTCAAGACTTGGTGGAAAAATCCCAGAAGAAACAGCAGACATCCTCGTACCAGTGCTGCCCATGCAGCTGGAGTAGGGAATTCCTGAAGGAAACAAGGACTCTCCTAGGAAAGGGGTTGATTATCACCAATTCCCTAATAATGAGACAGCGCATTTATTCAACGTTAACTATGTGCCTGATGCCATGTTAGTCTACATACTCGATCCATATTTCCTTTAACCTGATCTAAGACAACCCTTTTAGATCACTATCGTTATTGTCTTAATTATATGAATAAACAGATTGAGACTAAGAGAAGTAAAGGAACTGCCCAAGATTTCATGGCCAGAATTCAAACATGTCTGTCTAACTGACTTTGCTTATAACCGCTATTCTCTACTGCTTCTTTGTCAGAGAGGATCAAGGAAACTCATAGCAAAATCCATCACTGATGCTTTACGATCTATTCTGGGTATTTATAGTATACTGTATGTAGTTGCAAGTCATACAATATAGTTTTTATTCCACAGAGTGTGTTCAGTCACTTATAAAAAGCCTTTTGTCCTCTCAAAATCTAAGTGCAAAAAACAATACCTGCAATACTCCTGGAGATAGAAGACAAACAAAAATTTTAGCAAGTAACTGGAAACTGTAAAAATTGGGACATTGCTTATTTGCAAAAGAATCAACTACAAATGTTAGAACTGAAAAATAATCAAAGATAAGGACCCAAGTTTCGATTTAGCAACAGTGAAAGGATGGAAAGTATGGGAGAAAGATACTTAAATAAATAGGTTTAATTGGAGTCCCAGGAGAGTAGACAAAGAAAAGGCAGAGATTATCAATTATTTCACTGATGCTGTGATGCATTTCCCCCCCACATTTTATCCTTTCTGAAATCAGGATGTATCTTACAATTGATGGCATCTTACTTTTACTGAAGCCGGGAAGCAGTTATCAATTATCACTGCCTGTGCATATGTGAATATCAAAAGTGCAAACATAAAAACTTTCAGAATGGGGGTCAGTGGCTTGGAGGAAAATCCCAGAGATAATAGTGGAGCACTCTTTTCACCTGCTAGAAAACAAATGGTTATGGGGAGGGGATGAAGGAGATCGATCAGGCATGTTTAACGACATTTTCCAAGGAGAAGTCAGTAGTAGGCTAGTTCTATATAATTTCAAAGCCAGATTAGGAGCCCATCATTAATGGCTTTTAGTTCCTTAATGGACTCTTTGAGGGAAAGCTGTGCACACAGAGTAGCCCAAAAGTGATTCAGAAGACTTAGATTCTTTATGGGAAGAAGTTTTAGGAATACCTGTTGGAGGTAATTTATTTTGCTTATATTTTTCTTGTTGGGTATAGCAATGGTTAGTTTTATGTGTCAACTTGGTTAAGCCACAGTGTCCAAGATAACTGGTCAAATGTTATTCTGGATGTTTCTGTGAGGGTGTTTTTAGGTAAGATTTGGATAAAGATTACACTTTGGAGTAAAGCAGATTGTCCTCCACAATGTAGGTGAGCCTCATCCAAAACATTGAAAGTCTGAATAGAACAGACCAAAAAGGCTGACCTCCCCCAAGGAAGAAGGAATTCTCTAGCAGACTGCCTTAGGACTCAAACTATAACTCTTTTCAGAAGTCTCCAGTTTGCTGGCCTCTGCCATTAGGTTTGAGACTCATAAGTCTCCATAATCACACAGCCAATTCCCTAAAATAAATTTGTCTATCTGTCCACACCACACATATACACTCCCTACCCTACCTCCCCCCCCACCAAACACATTCTACTCATTCTGTTTCTCTGGAGAACCCTGATTAATACAAGGATGAACAATGATATGTAACACAATTTTGTCTAATAAAAGGAATTTCTACAAATACAAGAGAAACATTTTAAATGACAAGGGTGTATGTATGTCAGAGTTTAATTGGATGTGGGTTTATTTTTTATTTTCTTGGTTACATAAATTAATGGTGCAAGTTATGATTGATGGTGTCATGACAATGATGAAATACAGTAGTGAGAAAATCGGAAATTTTTCCTTGAAAACTTCCCAGGTAAAAGCCACAGGTTTAAGATGTCTGGTGATTTCCAAACAGAGAAAGGAAGGGAACAGAAAGGAAAGGATCAACATCCAAATATAGTAAAACTGTAGAAAGCCAAAGATAAAGAGGAAATCAAAGAGCAAGAGCAGGTCTCCTGAGCTAAAACTGAAACCAGTGGAATGAGGGCATTCATGCACTGAAAGAGAACCCTTGGCTGCCCAGAATTCTATCACTAGTCAAATGCACATAAGAATAAAGGTGAAATGGGTGAAGATGACCAAAAGGTACAAACTTCCAGTTATAAGATGAACAAATTTGGGGCATATAATGTACGGCATGGCGACTACAGTTAACAATAATGTATTGTGCATTTGAAAGTTGCTAAGGGAGTAAAAAAAGTTGAAAAAGTCGTAGAAGTTCTCAACACAAGAAAAAAAATGTAACTCTGTGTGGCAATCATTTCACAGTATATATATGTATCAAATCATTATTACCATACACACCCCTAAAATTATTACAGTATTATATACCAATTATGTCTCAATTTTTTATAAAAAGAACATAGTGGGATAAGACAGCCTTAGATGAATAAAAATTCATAGATTCACAAGAAGAACTGCACTAAAGGGGTTTCAGGCCAAAGGAAAAGAATCCCTGATGGGAGCAAGAAGATACAGGAGGAAAGGAAAACAACTAAAATGTAAAATGATGGGAATAGATCTAAATAAACACTGTATATTATAATAAGAATTTTGTTTGAGGATTAACATATAGAACAAATTCAGAGATGAATGAAAGCATGTAAGTCTGGAGGGGGTAAAAGGAGCAAGAGAGTGTGATGATCTTTGTCTAGTCTAGAAGGAGGTAAAATACCAAGTACCATTAGACTTTGGTAAGTCAGTGATGCATGTTCTAATTTCTAGTATCACTAATAGTAAAGGAACATATGCGTTCAAACTAATGAAGAAAAATGTAATAAAAATAATCTGAAGGAAGGAGACCAAGAGGGGAAAGAGAAGCATAGAACAAGCCAGACAAATAGGAAGCAAATATTAGACTGAACCATATGAAATGATTGGTTTGTAGGAAAAAAATGGTCAAATATTGGCAATTTCATATAACTCAGACTATAGTGAGGTAGATTTACACAAATATATAAGGAATAATGATAATGTTGGTATCAGACTTCACGCTAGCAACATGGTATGAGACAGTAAAACAATTTCTCAAAGTTCTGGGTTCAGTATACTCTATACTGAATATAGAATTCTATAATCAGCCAAACTAGTAATTAGTAGTAAGAGCCAAGTTGACACACTTTTGGACTAGAAAGAAGCCAGAAAGTTTACTGTCCACACACTCTTTACTTAAAAAAAAATTACTCAAAGGAGGTACAACAGCAAAATAAAAAACAAATCCATGTAAATAAAAATACATGGAATATAATAAATAGTGGCAGATGGATATAAACCAAGAAGAAAAGAAGGGCTAGAAAGAAATTAAGAGAAGCTGCTTGGAAGATTCTCTGTCAAAGGGCAAAATCTTCATGTAGGCTATTGTTTCTCAACAGGGGACTACTTTGTTCCCTGGGAAAATTTGGCAATGTCTGGGAACATTTTTGGCTTCCACAACTGGAGTGGGGATTGCTACTGGCATCTAGTGAGTAAAGGCCAGAAACGCTGCTCACCATCCTGTAATGAACAGCATAGCCCTTCATAACAACAATCTGGCTTAAAATGTCAATATGCCCCAAATAGGAATAGTGTAAACTCTGATGTAGAGTGTTACGTTTCCTTCACCTTGGATCAAGTCATACTACTTAGTTCTTTATAAATGGTATCTACATAACTATAGTAATAATATTGGGAGTCCTTAGTAGGATTATGCAAAAGAACAGAACCTATTATATAACAATTATGTAATTTAATATAATAAAATAATATATAATAATATATATAATGAAGAAAAATTGATGGTGGAGGAAGGAAAGATGGAAGGATGTGCACATTACAAATCTCCTGGGGATCTTGTTAAAATACAGATTTTGATTCAGGAGGTCTGAGGTGAGGCTTGAGATTTTGCATTTCTAACAAGTTCCCAGGTTTTTTTTTTTTTCTCCCTGGAAATATTTAATATTTTCTTTTTAGGGGCGCCTGGGTGGCTCAGTCGTTAAGCGTCTGCCTTCGGCTCAGGTCATGATCCCAGGGTCCTGGGATCGAGCCCCGCATCGGGCTCCCTGCTCCGCGGGAAGCCTGCTTCTCCCTCTCCCACTCCCCCTGTTTGTGTTCCCTCTCTCGCTGTGTCTCTCTCTGTCAAATAAATAAATAAAATCTTAAAAAAAATTTTTTTTATCCTTTGTTTTGAGGTTTCACCAGGAAAGACTACAACAAGAACTTACTGATCATTTATTTTATGTTTACTATTATTATTTTATTTGACACCAGTTGTCATCAAATGTGTGCCATCAGAGCCCCTTTTGTCAGACTGAAATTACCGGCAAGCAAGCAGTAACATTTAAACAAACTTCACTTTAGATTCTTCCTTATGGTTATCTCCTTTTCTCTTTCAAAGAGGAGTGAGAGCTTTTAGATAGCTTTGTATTTTGATTTTATACTTATCCCCCCTGTAGTCTGAATTCCTTGAAGGCCAGAGTTTTATTCACATGGCGATGCTGATGTAAGACATTCATTCATGTATTAATTTCATAACATTTAGTGATTGCTTGCTGGGTGCCACATTCTGTTAAGGGCTGGAAACAAAATGGTAAATAAGCCATACAGTCTGGTTGGAGTATTTCTGGGAAAGTTCTTGCTTTCTTGAGAAAAAGAGAGATGAATCTGGGGAAAACCTTGCACTTTTCTTTTCTTCTTGCCTTGAACGTAGGAAATGACAAGAAAGACCTAGAGGATTGCAGAGAGAACATTCCTGAGCATTGCTGAACTGCTGAACAAACATTAACAATTAGTTATCTCTAGATTTCTAGTTAGGTGAGAAAGTAAATCCTTACTTCTTAAGCTACTATAATTGGATATTCTTTTCCTTGCAGCTAAAGGCATTTTTGACTGATATAACATATGCAAATAATCAGTAACTGGATGTTTCATAGTGGTGTTATCAAGTACTTGTAATAATGGTTAATGATACTATGCAACAGATTTTACAATACATATAAGTGGTAAAATGGGAGGAAAGGATATATTTTTATTGCTTCCAAGAACAGAACTAGAACTGATGGACCAAAGTTTCAGTGGGCCAAATTGAATTCAACATAAATTAGAACTTTCTAACAAAGTATTCCATTAATAGAGTGTGCTATCTTGCAAAGAGATTAATTTCCTATCCATTAAAATTTTCAGGAAGAGGCCAAAACACCATAGCTGGGATTCTAGCACTGTATTGAAGGCTAGAGGAGAAAGTCCTAACATTCTTTCTTACTCTAAGGTTGTAATATCAATTTTCAAAGATTAGTGTCAAAATAAAAACAAAGCTTTAAATCAAAAACTTCTTTGAAACTGTGAAATCCCAATTTCAAATAACCAGAGCACCCCAGTTCCTGATTAGGGTTATATCAGAGAGAGATAATGATAGTTTTATCTAATTCCTACTCATAAAAATGAAACATTTCACTTACATATAAAAATGTGATTTTTTTTTCTTTATGCGTCAGTAAGACCTGGGACAATGGAACTATACTACAAAACCTAGACTTTCAAACATATTGAAGTAGTAAATTTACACAGGATTAATAAAAGCCGTGTACTAGATACGTAGCAGGAGTTTTAATTCAGCAAAAGAAAATAATACTTTTAGCTAAAAATACCCTGTAAATAATTACATTTATAATTCTAGGCAATTATTTAATAATCTTGACATTATAGAAGAGTCTAATATTTAAGAAGTAATTTTTAAGAATTTCAACAGAAGTTATTATTTAAAAAAATTTCAGTGTTTAGGACTAAAATGAGAGCCTTACCAAGAACAGCATAGCCACATATCCCTCTGCCCACACAGAAGGAAAAAATGGCACACACCTCTTGGGTTACATGACTCACTCACTACCTGAGAGATATAGAACATACGACCCAGGCCACTCTGGAGAAGTCAGAACATATTTTAGAAGATAATAGTAAGAAACAAATCACTTTTGTATTGCTGGTTAAAAAAATTGCTGTGCCATTTGCACAGCATTGGAATTGTGTTCCCCTAAATTAAACAGTTTGCATCCCTCTGGGAAATGCCAAACATGAACCATAATAGGGCCTCCCGTTGGATTTCTTAGCACAGGAAAACACAGGACCAGGTACCGTGTTAGGCAGAGGGTGAACAGAAGCGACATGATTTTGAATTTCATAGAGCTTACGGTCTTGTTGCGTTGAACATCACGTACCTGACACGAAATACTGATTTATTCTTTTTAAGTGAAATAATTTCTTTCTTGATTGTCATGCTCTAAATAGAAACAGCTCATTCCCAAGAAATGCAGGCTTGCTTACAAATAAGTCCATGGGTTCTGCCCAATGTTTATGGCTATACAAACCTATTAGACTATGGCTCTGATTATAGTTAAGTGAAATAAACCTAAATGACATTTCTGAACCTTAAATAAGTTAATTTTATAATGGCAAACCTAAGGTTTCAAAGTCTGCCTCGTGAATATTTACAATGGATATTTTTCTACTCAGCTCTTTGTTTTCATCTAAGGTACGGATAGTTTCATGTTTGCATCAATGATTTCTTCTAATTTACTTTGTCACTTCAAGCAGTTATGCTTCTTAATGTACACCTGTGGATAGGCTAATTGGCCCTTCCACAAATAGCCACTTTTGAATACAAAGGGTCCATTTTGCTACATATGTGCTAATACTACAACCGACTTCATCAGTACAATAGTCCGAAGAATTGGTTATTCAGGAACAGGTTTTCTCCCCTCCCCCAACCCCAGCATTTTTCTTTCTAATGACACTTCTAATTGAAAAATAGTCTAAATCCAAGCCACTTGGATTGCTGAGTCATGCTAAGTTGTGCAATATTATGTTACATTCCATCTGGCATTAGATAATATGTTAGGATGTAGAATCTTGAATTTTTATTTAAATACATGTTTGGGTAGGTTATTAGATATCATGAAACTATCTGAAATTCAGGGTTTATCTTGAATTCTGTTGATAGCCTTTGTAATGGCCACTATAAAAGGAAAACATTTATAACATTCATTGTACCACGTGTGGTTTTCCTATCCAATGTTAAAAATTATTGGCATTCATTTGAAGAACTTGTTAAGCATCTAAAATTTTGTACCAGCAAGTATCTGGAATATGCCTTGCAGCAACTTCTGTTTACAGACAAAGTCTGTAAGATATCCAAATACCACTGTGATGTGTTTACAGTTTATAAAAGAATTAAATACCAAGTCCTTTTGGGTGAGTATTTCTAAATGAGCATTAAATGAATTGGGGAAAAAAACTAGAAAATTTTCATATCTGGTTCATGCCAAATGAATGATTGCATTCATCTTCCCTTTGCAGCTTACTCTTAGTTGATGAGGGACTCTCTCTAATGGTCATTAAGGTCATTGCTGGGAATTAGTTTACTTTTGTAAATGAGTTTCACCTGGAAATGTCATTTCTATGCAATCAACTGTATCATCTTGGGCCTATGAGCAATGATGCTGAACTACTGACAGATGGAGAATTTTGAAATGAGTTCCAACTAATTCTGACAGCCATCACTTCCCACCACTCTTAGTTAAAAATTAACTTCCAATAGTGGGAAAGAAAGATGATGAAACCTACTCGATACCTACAAAAGATGTTTAATATCACGAATTGTTATCCATCATTTCTTTTTTGGGAGGGAGCATGAGTTGATCTAGAGAGTTATGATGACTACTAAATAAAACCAAAAGTTCATCATACGATACTGCCTCCAAAATTAAACTTAGAGTCACAAGGAAGCAGTCTCCCAGGGAAAATCACTGTTACAGGAATTCAAAAGTATTGTGTTGATGAAAAAGAAGCACTAAAATTCCCCTCCAAGGAGTTTATCTAGTTCAATTAGTTCTCGAGGCTTGGCTTTTCAATCTTCCCATGAAACGAATTGCAACAATACATTGCTTCCAGAGTCAAGATCATTAAAGTATTTAAGAGTACATTTGGCTGTCTGGGTACCACACAGAGCTAATTAGGCTTGGTCACTGCTTAAAAACAAAAAAGGTAAGCAAGAGGGAAGCCTCTTTTATTGGAGGCTTTGAAAGCAAGCCTTAAGATTGTGAACTTTGGGCCTTTGGTAGTGAAAGTGCCCAATTGCTTGAATGATTTATACTCTAGTGGGAAAGCCTCAGGGTAGCTTTATCAAATTAACAACCAAATAGATGACTTTGGCAGAAGCATTAGCTCAGAGTTAAATACTAATTTTGGAAAAAATCCATGTGAAAGATGGCCAGAATACATGGGCTTATGTTTCTATAATTACCAATGGATGTTCTACCTTTCCCCATCACACATATCTCTTTTTGATACCTTTTATCTCCTCCCGGCTTAGCTGCTCATGTGTCAGTGATAGCCAGGCAGAGAAATCCAAGCTTTGTTGCTATCAGTTCTTAGCTTTAAAAAAATTTTTTAAATTTATTTTTAATTAATTAATTTTTAAAAAAGATTTTATTTATTTGGCAGAGAGAGAGAGAGAGCACAAGCAGGGGGAGAAGCAGGCAGAGGGAGAGGGAGAAGCAGACTCCCCACTGAGCAGGGAAGCCCGATGTGGGGCTCGATCCCAGGACCCTGAGATCGTGAGGCTCCTGGTTTGTGTCCCAACCTTTGGCGTTTATTGCATGGAAATAAAGACAGAGAACACAGGCCCACACAGGCAAGAAGAGTTTCAAGAGAATGTAGCAAGAAGCCAGGCTATACATGAAGTAGAGTAATAACATTCTACACTTTAACCCAACCCAGTAGAGCAATGTAGAACAATGGATATTGGGATTTTACTATTCCAAGTTAGAGAAATGAATTCTCCTTGGGGGGTGGCAGTGGGAGGGTATAAGAAGGTGGAGGAAAGAACTTCTCTACTTCCATTCAGAGAGAGAAAATGTTGCATAAAATTTCTAATTTATGTGCAAATAAAGGAATATATAAAGATGGAGAAAATTTTTCTTCCTCTACTCTTCTGTCATTTTTCTGCTTATATAATTCAAAACGTTTTTAGTTGCAAGTGACTGAAAATTGTTTCAACACACAAAAACCTGTATCTTAATTGTTTATAGTAGTTCTATTTTTAACAATCCCAAACTGGAAACAACCAAAATGTCCTTCAAGAAGTGAATGGTTAAACATATTATGGTATATCCACATCATGGGATACTATTCAGCAATAAGAAAGGAATAAACTATTAGATACACACAACTTGGGTGACTCTCAAGGACATTAAAGCTGAGTGAAAAAAGCCAATCTCGGAAGATCACATACTGTTTAATTTCATTTACATAATATTCTCAAAATGACAAAATTATAGAGATGGAAAACAGATTAGTGATTGCCACAGGTAAGGGATGATGGGTGGGTTTGACTATAAAGGGGTAACATAAGGGAAGTCTTGGTGGTGATGTCTTTGTTAGATGAAAATACACAGGCGATAAAATGGCCTAGAACTATTCACACATTTTGTACTAACATCAATTTCCTGGTTTTGATATTGTACTATAGTTATAGAAGAACAGTTGGAGAAAACTGGGTGAAGAGGACACAGGACCTCTCTGTACCATTTTTGCAACTTCATGTGAATCTGTATCTCAAAATAAAAAGTAAAAAAAAATTGGATCAAGTGATGAAGGGTTTATGGAATTGGATAGTCCAGAGGGTGAATCTAATTTCAGGCAAACCTGGATTAAGGAGCTCAGGCAATGTCACTAGGAGCTTTCTCTCTCTCCTTTTTTCAGGTCTGCTCTCCTCTGTGTTGACTTCATTCTGCAGACAGCTTTCTCCAGGAAGCTGGGGAAGATGTCAGAGATCTATGCTTACATGATCCAATAGTAACCCAGGAAGGAAACAAATTCTCCATTCTTAGGAAAGACTCTAAATTTTGGATCGGATGTCCTCCTGAAACAGATCATTGCTGTTAGAAAGATGAAAAACATTGATGGGTTGTGGAGATTTGGGGGAGTGTGTGTGTATGTGTGTGTTTGTGTGTGCACGCACAGAAACAGCTCCGTTAGGACCTCACTGAGAAAGAGTGGTTTCCTTGAGAAAAAATGAGATGGTTTCATCAAACTTAGGTTAGGGTGGGTCAGGCAAAATACAGATTTCTGTTATACTACTAAAGTGTTATAAGGACAACCCTGTGGATATGTATAAATACTTGAAAATCTAACTTGCAAAACATTTGAATATTTGTATAGTATAATGAGGAGTGGTTACAGGTTTAAATTTTATGTATTTTGGGGGGAGAAAAGTAGAGGCTAGAAAGACTGAACAGAATTTAGTAATTAACTAAAGACCTATAAGAAACATACCAAGATATGGGGCAAAATGAATCTCAACAACATTGCATTGCAACTGAGGTTGATAACAAAAAATTAGAAATTCACTGTGGTCTCTAAATCATACAGAAAACTAAAATTTTATAGGTAAAATGATGAATAGCTGAAATAGGTTAAATTGAAGTTTTGGGAAAAAAGTAGAAGCCCTCTAATACTGATTCTAGGATTTAAAAATACCCACTTATGCTCTCAAACCTGGAAAATACCTTTTTTATTGGCAAAACCCCACTGTGATTATCTATTAAGCTCAGTGGTAGCTGGGGACTTTTTTGAGTCGGGGCCATTTTAGGTAGTGCTCTGTAGCACAAGACAGTAAAAGAGTTGTTGGTTGCCAGGGATGTACTTTGAATGAGGAGATTCTCTTCAAACTGTAGGGGCAGAGCTAATTGGGGACTAACAAAATAGTCTGGCTGTCTTGAAATTGAAAGGGGAAGTGAAATAAACTGGCAGACTTGTTTGGAGAAAGCAAAGGAAGCAGGCAAAGAGGAAAACATAAGAGCAGTCGGGTGGTGATCTTTCAGACTTAGTTTGAGTAGATCAGTGTTTTTTTTTTTTTTTTAAGATTTTATTTATTTATTTGAGAGAGAGAGAGAGAGCACGAGTGAGAGGAGAGGGAGAAGCAGACTCCCCACTGAGCAGGGACCCCAACTGGGTTCAATCCCAGGACCCCAGGATCATGACCTGAGCCGAAGGCTGATGCTTAACTGACTGAGCCACACAGGTGCCCCTGAGTGGATTAATGTTTTATTTGATATAAAGAATTCGGAGGAGCGATATACTTGGAATGAAAGAACATTTTCAAATAGCATTTTGAACTGAGTAAGAATTAGGGTGGGAATTAAACCTATATTATTATTGGGAGGAAGAGGAGAGAGTAATAAAGTGTGATTCTGAAATAGCCACATAAAAGGAGAATGGGAAAGAGATGTGTGCAGGTGGTGGTGATATTAGAAAGGATCCTTAACATTTTGTATTTGAGAAGTGGCTTGCAGAGGGTAAGAACATTCTACCAGGATGAGAAATGAGGCGGAGGACATAGTATTTCTGTCCAAAGTCCCGATCATAGAACTGTTTTCCTCTCATGCCACTAATCTTCTTAATTATAACAGAGACATCTTTCACCTTCCATCTCTTTGAAAGTATAAGAATAAACTATTTTTTAAATTATAACTCCTGGCTTATTTTGTCTTCTATCTGCTTTAGGTACACACACACACACATGTGATAGAAATATCTCAGAACTAACCTTTCCTGACAGCTCTTAACTTGATGGACTAATCCCTATAGTGGCTGTTCTGCAGAACTTGCCATTTGCAAGGCTTGAGTGGTTTGTTAAATGATGTTCACTCTGAGAAGTATGGACTATCTGTCAACCACTGCCTTTTGGGGGAAGTTATAGGAGAGGGAGAACTTAGTACTCTACATATACAGTTAAAAAATTATTGTCCCGTGCTGATTCTTAAAACACACATTGTTTTTGGTCTTAGTGTCCAAGTGGTGTCTTCAGGCTTTGAATATGGAATCTTAACACAAAAAGACTCAGGATATTACCAGTGATTTTGTAACATATCTTACCTTAAGTGGTTGCCAAAAACTCAGGATCAATTTGTGAATATGCAATTGATTGACTAATCAATCCATAAATGCCTTCAGTGATACTAAGACTTTTATTAATACTTTACTAACAATACTTTGATATAAACACTATGAATTAAATATAATTTACTTAAAATTTTAAAATATAATTTTATAATTACAAAATGCATTGAGTAAATCTTTCCACCTAATCTCTGGTATAATCAATTTGCTGACCTTCATCCACAAATTAAATTACCTAATCACAGGTGGCCATGGGAGTGGAATTTTTTTTCTGTAGTAGATGCTTTTTGTACAGTTATTCATATGCAGAGTATTAGCCCCACATTGATGAATGCAATGTGTTTATTGTCTAGGGTTAACAGCAACCTTTTTATACAACTTTAGCTCAAAATCTGAATTCTGCCACCATCTAGTTGTGAGATTTTTTGGACAAATTAATTTTTTTAAAAAGATTTTATCTATTTGAAAGAGAGAGAGAGAGGCTGAGAGAGCAAGCACAAGCAGGGGAGCGGCAGAGGTAGAAGCAGATTCTCTGCTGAGCAGGGAGTTCCATGCAGGCTCGAATCCAGGACAGCAGCATCATGACCAGAGCTGAAGGCAGACGCTTAACCAACTGAGCCACCCAGGTGCCCCAGTTTTCTTTTTTTTTTTTTAAGATTTCATTTATTTATTTGATAGAGAGAGCATAAGTAGGCAGAGCGGCAGGCAGAGGGAGAGGGAGAAGCAGGCCCCTCGCTGAGCAGAGAGCCTGATGTGGGCTCGCGGGCTCCATCCCAAGACCCTGGGATCATGACCTGAGCAGAAGACAGACGCTTAACTGACTGAGCCACCCAGGCGCCACCCCCCTTCAATTTTTTTTTCTTTTTTTTTTTTTTTAAGATTTTATTTATTTATTTGAAAGAGAGAGACACAGCGAGAGAGGGAACACAAGCAGGGGGAGTGAGAAGGGAGAAGCAGGCTTCCTGAGGAGTAGGGAACCCGATACAGGGCTCGATCCCAGGATCCTGGGATCATGATCTGAGCCAAAGGCAGACGCTTAACGAATGAGCCACCCAGGTGCCCCCAATTTTATTTTTTTAAAATTAACTTTCCTAAGTGTCTTCTTGGCATTTTATTTTTATTTTTTTTAAGGATTTACTTATTTGAGAGAGAAAGGGGGAGAGAGAGACACAGTGAGTGTGGGAGCTAGAGGCAGAGGGAGATGGAGTCTTAAGCAGACTTGGCACTCAGCGCTGAGCCTGAAGCCGGGCTTGATCTCACGACTCTGAGCTGAAACCAAGAGTCGGATGCTTAACTGAGACTGCACCACCCAGGTGCCCTTCGTTCTCCTTTTTTAAGCAGAAAAATAATATGTTGTTTACAAACCATCATCTGAAATACTTGTGGCTAGGAATTTGGGAATTCAAAAAAATTTTTTTAGAAAGGCAATATAGTACAATACTGTACTTCTATATAAGTATCCCTCGGTGGGATCTAGGGCAACACCCTAAAATGCAGGAAAACCTTTGAATGTTCATTCCGAGTGGGATAAATAAAGACAATCATTAGTCTCACATTGGTGGAAGTCAGGCTTTAATGCCCAAAATTACAAAAACAAAAAACTAACTTTCAAAATCTATGAAGATTTAGAACTGTGTATGAGGGGCTGTGGACCTGTACCATCTATTTTAAAAGTTTGTGTGAGGAATAAGTGAAAAATGCATTTAAAGCACTTATCACATGGATGAGTCCCCCAGAACGTGACTATTAATTAAGAGCTATGATTGATGGCCCCTTCCCAAAGATGGGACACTTTATAAAGCTTGCGACTAGAAGTTTCTCTTAAGGCATGGTTAAAAAGTCCTGATTCTATAACTTGTATCTCTGATATAACACCAAAGCTTTAATTAAGCAGTTATCTTAGATATTTCTAAGTTATTTAAATGTGAAAAAAACAAAGGATAATTTAAAATAAAATATATTTCTTATGAACACTAATCCTTTTACAAATTATTAATCATAAATTCAACATTTACATGTATAGTTCTGCTTTAACTGTTTTGAAAACATGAATTTGCTCCACCACCACTGAGAGATCAGGGGAACACGAGCAGGGGGAGTGGGAGAGGGAGAAGCAGGCTTCCCGTGGTGCGGGGAGCCCGATGTGGGGCTCGATCCCAGGACTCTGGGATCATGACCTGAGCCGAAGGCAGACGCTTAACGACTGAGCCACCCAGGCGCCCCATAAACTTCCTTTTATTTTTTATTTTTTTTTATAAACTTCCTTTTAAAAATATTACTTTATAAAAACTAAAATTTGTTTTAATAAGGTCTTAATTTCATAAAAACGAATGAAAAAGATTAGTGGAGTTAGCATTGTGTCAAAAGAGATTATTTCAAACTAGTCAATAACTCTTTTGAGTTTAAATCCCTACCATATACCTCTATTCTTTAATCCTGTTAACTTTATAGTAATTATTAATCTAGAACATTGATTAAAGAGATATTACAATTAGGCTTTCTTTGACCTGATGCCGTTTTGGCAGAATATCCCAGGTGAGTCATGTTGTGTGGACTATACTCTGGACACTACGATATACAAATACTGAATGCTCCAACCTATTCTCAGAAATGGTGTTCAGAGTTAGTGAAAAGACACAGAGCATCCTTGAGGTTCCTCTCTGATCTGTGATGTAATTTGACACATAAAATTTATTAGTTCAGTTGTTACTAAGAGCAATCAATTTACAATAGCAGTACTTAGGAAATTCACACTTAAAAATTTTACAAAAAGATGCCCATGATGCTTTCAAATGTGAATAAAAGAGCCAATTGCAAGACAGTATAAATAGTATGATACAATTTTTGTAAAAAACCAAGTATACAAGTTTGTATATCAGTAAAATAAATGACCTGTCAGGATACCTAAATTATCAGCAGTGGTTACAACTGGAATGATACTGGTAGAGAATAAGGAGGGAGCACATTTTTACCGTTTATAGCTCTTGTCACTTTTTCAAACAAGATATTTTTTAATAAAAATATATATCAACTATTTTAGTTTAAATCAATCTATGGTGCTATGGACTCTGAGAAACAAACTGAGGGTTCTAGAGGGGAGGGGTTGGGGGGATGGGTTAGCCTGGTGATGGTAGTAAAGAGGGCACATTCTGCATGGAGCACTGGGTGTTATATGCAAACAATGAATCATGGAACACTACATCAAAAACTAATGAGGTAATATAATGTGTGGTTACTAACATAGCATAATTAAAAAAAAAATCCATCTATGGTGTTAGAATAGGGTTACCCTGAGAGGGAAGTGGGAGTGGGACACAAGGGAGGCTTCTGGGATACAGATGATTTTCTCTTCCTTGATTACTGTTTACATGGATGTGTTCATTTTGTGAAAATTCACTGAGCTATATATTTATGATTAGTCTACTTTTTACATGAATAAAGTTCACTTAAAAATTGTTTTATGGTAACTTATTGAATAGCATTGTTCTAGTTTAAATGCATATATTTTCTCTTTAATCATATATTCAACAGTTTTCTTTCTTCAGATTCATTATGATTTCTTCCCCCTACTTTTTCCTTAACATGGTTGCATTGCAAATGCATTATTATTATGGAGGGCAAAATGCCTAGCTTATAAAAATGGCATGTAAGAAAATCACTCTCATACTCAGCCATAAAAAATGAGATCTTGCCATCTCAACATGGATGGACCTTGAGGGTATTACGGTAAGTGCAGTAAGTCAGACAAAGAAAAATGAATACCATATGATTTCACTTGTATGTGGAATCTTAAAAACAAAATAAGTGAACAAACAAACAAAGCAGAAACAGACCCATAAATACAGAGAACAACTGCTGGTTGACAGGGGAGAGGGGTGGGAGAAGGGGGAAAAAAAAATCGCTCATATCTTATGGTATGAGGTAGACCATGAGGTATGGTCACCGAATCCTGTTAACCTAATTCATCAGTACCTGGTAAAAGAGTATCTTTTGAAACACATAATTTCCTAAAACAGATGGAAAGGAAAAACAGGCAAAAGTGACGTTAAACAGGCAACACAGCTTGTTTCCTAAGATCAAGAGTCTCTTAGGGCTTGTCTCCCTCTCTGGTTTCGTCTTGTTTCATTTTCTCCTCTCTTCCCCTATGATCCTCTGCCTTGTTTCTTAAATTCCACAAACTGAGGGTTGCTGGAGGGGAGGTGGGTGGGGAGGATGAGGTAACTGGGTGATGGACATTGTGGAGGGTATGTGTTGAAATGAACACTGGGTATTATGTAAGACTGATGAATCACATGAAAAAAATAATACATGTTAATTAATTGAATTTAAATTAAAAAAAAGAAAAAAAAAAACAGGCAACAGAGCTAAAGTCTTAATGACAAAGGGACCCCAAGGAAATTGTGTATGGTGGTTCTTCCTATGACAGACTCTGTGTGCACATCTATAAACATGGAACTACCAAAGTCAGAGTTGGAAGGAACTTCAAAGATCATTACTGCATCTCATACTCTCTCAACCAGATTTTAAGTTGAAAGACATGACTAAACTAAAAGACCTAAAATGTTTCAACTGGTTGTTAAGTAGTTGTTTGCTTTGGTGGAACAGTTCCCAGGCCACATAAAATTAAAAGTGTGTTTAATCAAGTATTTGTTGCATTCAGAAGATGAACAGGTCAAACAAGGCAGGTGAACAATATGATTTCGTTGCAGCTCTGTGTACTATACTTCCTATAGGAGAAGGAATGATTAAAACTGTCTCACTATCATTAGGAATATATGGATCATTTTCAGACTTGGTTCTAGTGCCATATATCCTGATCTAATCTGAAATACAAATCTACAAAATTCACATTTTATATAAAATAGTTGAAAGTGTGTAAGGGGTACTAACAAGACAGAAAAGCAAACACTGTAAAATCTGTATCTTTAATATACTGAGTAGCAAGGAACAATATTAGTATTTTATTCATGAAGACTACTTAAATAATCTTTACAACTTCATGGGCACATATATGTACATCTGTACATCAAAGTATTTTTGGAAAGGAAAGTCCTATATATGATTAAAATAATATACAACCAAATACATCCTGGGCCATAATTTTATCACTTCTAAATTCTCCTTGTTTAAAAAAAACTAAGGATAATTTAATTCACTATTTTCTAAAATGTCCTAATCAACTTGTTGTAGCATAGTAAAACTGACGTGCCACTATGCCTACTTAGGGATTATAAAGGGTAACAAATATTTTAGTAACTTTATTAAAACATAACCTTTTCTGTTGAAATTTAATATTTGCTTAGAATACAAAAGAACAAAACAGAGAATTTTATTTTCTGCTTGCTGAAGGTATTTGGGTAAACCTAGTTTTAAGATGGTCTTCTTTCAAAGGTTTTAAATAAGTTTCTGAAAGGGCACTGGCAACAAACCCTTTCAAAAGGAGACTTGTCAATTCCATTTTCCTTGATTTTGAAGTGACTTATCTTAGACTTCCTTTTGAAATACTTCTTCCAAATTTTCTAACCATGTTTGGCTTTACTTTATGGATGTTTCTTTTATAGTCTAGAGAAGAAATAAAAAGACATATAAATATGGTAAAAGTATTCAAAGGAATTTTCTCACTACTCATTCAAGTTATAAAAATTTGTTAAAATTACATACATAAGAAGAAAAATTTATCCTTAAAAATTCATAGTTGTTAACATGATTTAAAATATAACACGAAGGAAACATTAATAACATTGGTTTCAAAGTAGAAATTCATTTCTCCATATTGCCAACTGAGTTTTTAGTGTACGCATGTGTACACCCCCCCACCCCAGCAGGTATCAAATAACATCACTGAATAAACTACTGCATTTAATTTTAGTTCTTTTGAACTAATGCAAGGCTATTCTATAAGCACTGTTCTCTTTCTTTTTGGCAACATCACTTTTTTCCTCATTCTATGGGTTACTTCCCTAAGGCTTCTAAAATTCCATATTTTTCCTATTTTTAGGAGTATAATTTGCATCTAGTACTTTCTTAAGTGCTAATCCTGATCCCATAGCTCTTATTCCTTTTACTGCCACCTCTCAAATGTCCATTTCCTCTGGTTCTTCTCCAGCCTTCACAATGATTGTCTACTCAACCAAGTGTTGTTAAAACAGGTGCTGCTGACTTCTCTATGGCTGAGTCTAATCTCTTATCCATTTTCTTGTCACATTAGGTTTTAGTTTTAGGGGCACATATTCTCTTGACAGTATTCTTATTTCTTGGTAAATAGCAGTTACCTTCTTTCCCACTGATGTTCCTTTGTTTTTTTATTTGTACACTGTTAGTTGGAGAACTCAGTTGAATATATTCTAAGAAAGGCAGTCCCAGTTCTCTCCTTCCCTTAAACTAATACCTCTTTCTAAGTGTTCCATTATCCTTAACAATACATAATCTTTTAACCCAGCTTTAGCTCTTCTTTGCTCTTTGGCAAGCACTGCAGTTTAGTATCAACTCTTACTTCTTCCTATGTAGAATTACTTTATTCACCTCTCTTTATATATGAGATATTTGATGCATTTTATGCCATTCTTAGAAAATATGCATGTTAGAAAAACCAAATCTCTATTTGAGAAGTATCATAAATTTATTATTTGGCTGTAGAATTATGATTTCCTGGAGAATTTTTTAGGAGACAAATGGGGCAGTACATATCCATACCAACTGCACATACACACTGTTAAACATTACTAAGTTTGGCGTACTAAACCAAATAATCATAGTAAATTTTACGTTTCAGGACATTTTTGTTTGATTTTTAAAATGTGCACACAAGGCATTTCCACTGAACTTAAGGATGCCACTGGCTGGTGATGAGCAGATAAAAGGAGATTCTAATGAAAACACTGTAAGAAAATGTAAAGTAGTATACATATGTTTGGTAATCATGTTATTAAATATCAAATTAAGGGCTGAGACATACCCACTGTTGGTCTGTTTTCTTGTAAGTCCTTTTCACTTGCATTATCTTGTCGAACACGTTTGGCAAATCCAGAATTTACCTCAGCAGTTAATGAAGTATTTGATGCAGAACTGTAAGGGAAAAATTTTTTATTTTAGTAAAGCATTTTTTATAAGTTCTTTTTTTCTCATTTTTTATAAGTTCTAATACATATATGCAATAAAGATTAAAGAGAAAGTAAAATAATAAAATAATAAGTTGCAAAATCACTTAAAAGTAATTGGAGGTACTAAATACCTTTTTGGCCCATAGGGAAATTTGTCATGATTTTAACGATGTTTATTCAAATTGGAGATTATGACTGTAGATGTATGTAACAATTCTGTAACAAAACATTTTCAGGGTGCTCTGCTAGAATACAAGCCAACACTATTATTCAAAGTGTAGAGATAAAAAGCATCTTGCAAGAGGTGAAAAACTAAGCTCATATTATAAACTTGGAGTGAGAACCTTAATCTGGGGAATATAAACAAGTGAGATTGTTTAGAAACCTTGTTTTCAAATCAAAGCATGGTAATAGGCTGAGAATCTCTCTCTGATTACTACAATTATAGAAACCGACATGAAAAGAATGAACTATTTTCATTTGTTTTATCTTAAAAAAATTTTATCAATCTCATATACTAAAGGGTCAAATTTCCAACTCAATTCCAGTTGACATATTACTACTAAACACCTACTACTATGGCCTCATGTACAAATAAGTTAGGCAGTAATAACTCCTGTTCTGAAAACTTACATAATGAATATATGGTGGGGAGGGGGAAAAATAAGACAAATACACAAAATAATACAAGGTAAAGTAAAAGACAGTGCTATAGGTTTTCAAACTATAAGGGGCTGTAGGTTCCTGATTTTAAAAGTAGGAAAACAAAAAAACCAAAAAAACAACTGAAAGATTTTGTGGATGAGATGAATTTGATCTGGGCCCTGAAAAATAACAGTCCAATCATTCTTAACCCAAGGAGGATCAAGTTTTAACAGGCAGGGTTGGGATGAGTGAGGATCCCTCCTCCATACTGATTCAAATAAGCTAATTTTAGGGAGTTTCTGATTAAAAAAGATATCATATACCATTTTACAAGTTGATACTAGTTTGATTTTCAGTTGCATTAACACTTGGAGGCTTCCCTTTTATGGCAACAATTTGCTCTTCTGGTAATCCTAACCACATGGTAAACTGATGTGGGTGTGTTTGAGGAATAGGGAGAAGATGGATTTGTTGTATGGTTACCAAAAGTGGTCAGAAATGGCAATTTAATATGATAGCAAAGAAAAATAGGCAGGAGTACACTGAATGCTGGCAAAAAAACTCAACCTATGTACCTCAACTTTTCTAGAGCCTGTAAGAAAAATGATTATGGTGTAATCAATGGTAATTTTACCTACTCTGTTCAAGAATATAAATGATACCTACCCAAAATGGTAACAAAAAAGTACTAATATTATGAAAGCAAGGAAATACAGTTGTAGAAAATCTCCATTCTTAAATGGTGCTAAATAAACTAAGTTACAATAATTCTGTTTTGGATACTAAACACCCTTTTTGGATAAGATATGTATCAGCTCTCTAAGGCAAAAATTCTTTTTTGGTCATTTGGTGATTTTTCTTCAAGTATACAGATCATTGTCATTGGTTACTTTTGATAAGTGTTGGTTTTTCCAACAATTTTTCTTAAAATTATCTTTATTATTTTATGGAATTATTTATCACTTTGCTTAGTTCTAGAACATCTGTGTTTACTAATAAATTGTTTTTTACTTGAAAATTAGGCTTTTGAATAAATCTATCTGAAAGAAACCTCATATTTCTAGGAATGAAAACAAAGCCTAATAAAATAAATTGTATATATATAAGTAAAATACATGCAAGCATTTTTTAGGATTTAGATAAAATAACCACTGGTGAGATGTTTAACATTCATGTTATAAATTTATTTTAGATTTACGTTGGATCATAAAATAAGACTTAAAATTATTCAAATTATGTTAAAGACTATATTAAGAAGAAATTTAAAGACTCTTCTAGTTATGTGCCAAATATATTTCCATAACTATTAATGAAAGTTAAGATTTAATCTTTTGTTCCCTTATATAAATAGTATGTTTCTGCTTAATTAACATATGCATATCATAGTCTTTCAGTTGAGATAATTTCTTGTTGGAACCATTAAATGTCTTTCAAAACAAACCAAAAATGTGTGACAAATGTGAGACTCATTTCTGGGTGCTAAGAAAGATTATGAAACAAACAAAAAACCAACTAACCAAATACACAAAGCAAACAGATCCCCCAAACTCTGATTAATATAATTTGTAAGTAAAATTTTATATACGGATATATTTGTATATTTGGTAGGCTGATTTAGTTAAAACAGTTTGCTACAGTGATATTAAATGAATTAAAATCATTAAAAATTTAGTATTCTCAATTTAAGTAGTGATTAAAAAATTGAGTTTTGTAGGTTTTTACAATATCCAGTGCTTTTGGACTCTAAATTTTTTTCAGAGAGAAAAACTGATACAACTGAATAAAATAGCTATACACCTGGAGCCTTCCCTTCATTTAAAAAAAAGTATTAGAATATACACACACATACACACACACACACACCCCTATAAATATGTACATAAAGCTGTTAAGTGGAAAATACCAGAGTTTATTACTCTCAAACTCATGTAGGTTTAATTGGGGAAAGGGAAGATTAAAAAAAAAAAGTAATTATGTACATTTCTAGCATTAATCTCTTTTAACCTTAGTTAATGGCAGGATCTAATTATTGGTACCAGAGGGAATGTAATAGAGCAATTAATAGGCTATGAGAAATCTTACTTTCTTTATATGTCCTTTAATATTATTTCACAATATTAGTTGCTCATGTGGAAGCTCTTTAATTCATCTCAAACCACTCTGAATATACAGTTTACATACCTAGACATTTCCTGAAAAACCATTTGATTTTGATAATGATTATGTGTACATTTTAAATTATTGTTAACTATAAGATTTTGCTACATCTTAGTTAACACAACAGAGTTGTGAAGAACCAGAAAAGTCACCAACACTAATTAAGGGAAAGAATAACACAATCCACACAATGAAAATTAGTGATAAGATGATGATGGTTAGCTAGGCTCACTCATTAAATGACTGATACCCATACATGAGTCAGACAAATTGCTCCATTTAAATTTGTGCCATAGCAAAATACAGAACTTTAAATGTCATGGGTAGTTAGAGGCATTCTGGAAAAATCAGTCTATTAATTTTAAATCTACATTCCAAGACTCTGCTGTACTTTGGAGGGGAAAGGACAGACCTTAAATGCACCTATGAGATAATACTCTATGTGGCACAAATAGACTATTTGTAAATTTGTTTAGACTAGCCCAGATGATAACAGGTTCATGAAGGAAAATAGGAAACTTAAACAAAGAGTTACCCTATCTTAGGTCTTATAGTCTTTTCCTCATAATCACATGTCAAAGAAAAAGAGGTAAAGCAAGTCAGAGCCATTTTACAATATAACCACTCACTGTATCTTGTGATTGCATTCAGTGTTGTGGGATATAAAGACTATATAATGGACTTTATGTCATATAATTCAGTATATTTAAGATTTTTCCTTGTCTTTGATTTTTAGCTGTTTTATTGCTATGTACCTAGGTATGTTTCTCTTTGTATTAATGTTGCTTGTAGTTAGCAGAACTTCTCGAATCTGTGGTTAGTTATCTTTTGTCAGTTTTGGAAAATTATTAGCCAGCATCTCCTTAAACACTGTTTTCCCCATTTTTTTTCTCATTTCTTTCTGGGACTCAAAATATATACATGCTAGACCTTTCTATGTCCCATATGTCTTTTTCACTCTTCTCCATATTTTCTATCTTATCCCTTTGTACATTGGTTTAGATATTTTTCTGTCAACCCTATCTTCCAGTTCACTAAACCCTCTTCTGCTGTGTCTAATCTATTAAATTATTTATTTATTCTTAATTTCAGTAGATTCTAATTTTTCAGTTCTAGAATATTCATTTGATTCATTTTAATACAATCCAGTTCTTTGGGAAATTGCCACTATTTTGTTGAACTTAATCACAGTTAAATTTTTAAAGTCCCTACCTGATAATTTTCTTATCCGAATCACTTGTGGATCTAGATTTTTAGTCATTTGGTTCTGTCTCGTGACATACTTGGTAATTTCTGCTTAAGTGCTAAACATGTGAAAAAACCTCAAAACTGTTGATGTCCTAGTTGGTATATTTCTCCAGAAGTGATTTAATTTTCTTCTGGCTAGCAGGCAGAACAGAGATAGATCACCTCGATCCAAAAGGGACTAAGTTGGTCTGAGGTCTTTTTCAGGCTTTCAAGAACTGGTCTATTTCCAGTTTGCCCTACTCCTAGAGCACAGGCCTTCAAGGGTTTCAAATAAAATCCTGGGGGGTTAACAAGCACCTTTTCTTCTCAATAATCCCTGAACAGTTTTTGTGTCCTAGCCCCATGAGAACGTTAACATTCTGCTTAATATTTTAGCTTCTTACAGCTTTGTTTCTTGGCCTCTTATGCCAGAGTT
The DNA here is from genome assembly GCF_011800145.1 of Mirounga leonina. Taxonomy (NCBI): domain Eukaryota; kingdom Metazoa; phylum Chordata; class Mammalia; order Carnivora; family Phocidae; genus Mirounga; species Mirounga leonina. The sequence goes on from NW_023270418.1 coordinate 7,905,974, forward strand.
CAGAACATGGCAAATATCTTAACTGCAAAAGCTACACACAGAATTATTTTGTTTCCTAACTCAGTGAGACTGCTGATAGCTGTAGGCTTCCATTTTGTGCTTGGCTTCTATACTTGATGCCATGAGTTGGCAAATACTAAATGGAAAAATGAGGTAGAGAAGGTTTGGCTCTCTATAGCTTGTTTTCCTTTCCTCTGGATCTTAGACCTTCAGGTCCTGGCTGTCTTGGTTGGTCTCCAGTGCCTGGAAAGCAGCTGTTGCTTGTATTTTATCACCTTTTATCATTGTTTTTGATAGGTGGTTTGGTCTGATATAAGCTATATTGTTAAAGCCAGAAATAGAAGTCTCTTCACTCATTACATTTTAGTCATATATCAAAATCTATTAAAGTAATACAATTTTAGGACTGAAGAAATTCATTAATGTATAAAAAGAAAAATACCAAATGAGTAAAAGTTGTCACCAGAAGAAAAGTTATAATTAAATGACATTTTTGAAGGCCAGAAAACTTTTCAACTTATTTTTAATAATCTGAGATACGGAATACTTTATGTAAATAGCAAGTGAAATACTTGGGCTTTATCAAGATCTCCCTTTGATAATATAAGTCCAGTGCCACATTCAGAGCAATTAATTATATGTTTTAAATATGAATTCACAGTTTCATACAAGAAATAAAAAGGAGCTGTAGGAATAGAGCTGTAGGAAACAAAGTATAAAGATGACCTTATGTGAGCACTGAGCCAGTTTATGGTTAATTGTACCTTGTTAACTTCCGTTTCCTTTTGGCAGCAGCAGTCATTGCCATGTAGGATGGTACTATGCTTGGTATAGGCAGAGGATGTTTAGTTGAGAATGAAGAAGAGGCAAGCCTGTATATTAGATTAAAAAAAATAAAAGGAGTAATTTTGATTTGTATTATGGAGAAAAGGGGGGCATACACTTTCATCATTACAATACCATTTTTTATGAATATATAAAGAAAAATATTATTCTAGACTATGAAGCCTCTCTCATTTGCCCTGGGGTTTTCTTTTCTCTTTTTTATATCATAAAAAGAGTTGCTCTTAAGAGATTTCTGCATCTTAACAGCATAGAAAGGTATCATTCTTCTCATATTTGGATTACTTGTGATTATACAGATGGAGTGTACAGGATAGGAAATGAGAATAAGTGAGACAAAATGAGAAGGATGTTTGCTTGGATGACATGTAGTCAACCGTACCTTAGAAGTATAATGATTCAGGGTAAGCTGAGGTTTGCTGAGCGTCAATTAAAAAAATGTGAGATTTCCTTTAGTGAACATATTAATAATTAATAATTAACATAGTAATCCTCCAATGATGGCTTATATCATCTAACTTTGGAGTATGTAGAACAAACTAAATATATCTTAAGGTTTCTTTTAGCTTATTGAGGGCAATTAACTAAGATATCAGAGTAAAGACTTTAAAATATTGTGTTAGTGGATTAATATTTAGAAAGACATTAAATGAAGGTAAAACATTGACTTTTGTAATCAAGACTGCATACTTGACCCATGAAATAGACCTTAAATATAACTAAGGAAGAAAAAGAAAGCTATGGTTTAAAGGCTACGTAAATAACAAAACAAGAACAAAAACACAAGAAGAATTAGAAAATACTCTTTTTTGTACCCTTGTAAAATGTTATTGTTTGATAGTGATTCTTGTTCAGGTAATTTACTCTTCAAGCTCCTGATGTCTTCACATATAGTAAACGTAGAGTCCAAATCTTCCTGTCCATATTCTTTTCTCCTGCTGAGAGGAATATCTACTTCACATAACATTTTCAGAGAATTATCACTGTTTACGTTTGAGCTGATGGTCTGAAAACCTGTAGTATGTGATGATGGTTTTAATAACGTCACTAGAGATGAATTTTGAGATGTTTTTCTACAGTCTTCTGGTGTATACAAAATAGGTTGAAGTTCTTTGCTGAGAGAATCATTGAGCTGCAAACTTTCAGACAGTGCAGACTTTTGGGGATGTTTTGCTTTCAAAGGAGAAGGCATTAGTTTTCTTCGGGTTCTTTTTTGTGGAGGAATTTTAAGTAGATTAGATTCACCTGAAGATGTGCCTATTCAATAAAATTGAAAAGAATCTCAGTAATGTCACCTAAATAGTTTTCCAATAACCCTATCAGTTAAACAACAACATCACCACCACCAATAATAAAGTACATTTTCTGCCAATTGATGAAAATTTAAAAGCTGGAAAGAAAAACAAAACATAAGTTATTGATAGTAACTCCAAATAATGTTAATGAACTAGTTATAAAGATATTTTAGAACAGAAATAATAAATGGTTAATATCAATACTAATTTGTAGACATAGCAAAATTGAGGTTGGGGTAATCATGAAAACAAATTTCCAACAAATGCTAATGAAATTCGTGAGCAATTTCCAGCTTTTATATTTGACTTAGATTTAAGATAACAAAAAAGTATTCAACAATCATAGGTACAGAGATTAGTAACTTGTTCTACTATAAAATATCACCAGTTATTTGTTGAGTGGAAGTCTAGTCTAAATTAACAGGAATGGCAATAATCAATAAAATTCTAGGTGAATGAAAGAATTAAATCTGTTACGATCTCAGGTATGGTGGTTAATTAAGCATTCTGATTGTTTCCTATATCATACATAATTCATAGGTTTTTGAAAATTAGATTAATACCTTAAGATAAATGAACATAAGCTGAAGAGGTCAGAGTACTCTTACATGAACCTCATCACTCTGTACAAGTAAGTCTCCCAAATGTCAATAGGTCACTAAGTTTAATGAACTTTTCTTAGCCCTATCCTACAACTTCTGTAGCTTTTCAAATTTCCCTACTACCTCTCCAACATCTGTTACCTTGTCTTCCTTCATCTGGTAAGTATATACATTTCCCTAAAGAAATACACTCTTATTTGTAATTATCCTCTTGCCACTACTTTTTCAGTCACGTGGGTCCCAAATAACCAATTTTCATCATTTCCTCGCATTTTCCAACTTTCACCAATCCTAGCTCTCCTACACTTAAAATTAAGACATAATTCTGATTATGTCATTCTTCTGATTAAAGACTTCTAGTGATCTTTAACATAAACATGATATCCAGAGATTTTCAGTAGGGAAATTCCTGTTTCTTGGTCCAAAATTAAGAGACAAATTGTTTTGTTTAAACTTAAATTTGAATTCCCATAATCTAGACATGCTTAAATATTTACCTCTCAAACATTTTTTTAAAATATATAAAGTAATGATTGATTGCATACATTAACAATAAACTTCATCAACTCGAGTGTGCTAATCTTGTATTTCTTAGTTCACTTTTTTCTGCTTTGCCTGTTCCATTCATGGTGAACTTCAGGTGCCTGACATGAAGTAACTTTGCTTCAAGTGTACTGTCCAGGAAAGAACTACAATGTGTATTTCTGCCCATGTTTTTAAATCATGCAATAAAATTCCCAACTGATGTTAGATTTGCTTTATGATAGAATACTAACTTAAATAACACTGAAAGCTGCGTAAGTGTTATGTATCTCAATAAAGCAATTCAAACTCTCAACCAAGTTAGAAAATATAACAATCACCAACAGTACATGCATTATTCTTATTATGTTAGTTCATGATAGGCTCTGCTATGGCTAGGTTGACAATTACCCTCTAGGAAAGACAACTGAAAAACAGGAAGAAAAATATGATCCCTGTTCTACTAAGGAATTTTACTTTTCTGAGAACTAGATAAATGAGATCCAGATCTTAAAATAATTTTCCACTCCCTTTAACATGACATTTGTCAAATTTTCCATTACCAGATATTTTTATACTAATGCTGCAGTGTAAAGACAGTTACTTTTCTCCACTGTGCTGCTACCACCAATTTGGTGGCTATTAATAGCTGAAAGATTAACTTCTTTTCCCCTGAGAGGCAGCAGGGGTATATAGAAGATAGAAAACTATATCGAGGATAGAGAGCTGAATTGGGAGTCAGGAGACTTGGATTCTATTTCTGGCTTCAGCAACAACTCACTGAGTGACCTTGGACAACTCATTTAAGCAGTGTGGGCATTAATGCCCCCTAGAAAAAAGGGGAGAGTACCTTCATGTACAGGGAATTTTCTAGGATTAGATAATATCTATAAAATAATTAGGGTTCAAAGAAAGGCTCTAGAAATGTAAATATACTTCAACTGTTAGCATTACTACTTTCATAGAGAAAGTTATAATTTACTTTTCAGTATCTATCAATGCATAGTTATCATTAAAAGAACACATTTCAAACAATGTCTCACTTTCAGTTTATCAGATACCCAGTTTATCAAGGCTGATGATAAATTGTAATATAAATGAAAAATATTGTTAAAGCATGCACATCTAAGTGTTCTTTGAAAATGCAGGCTTCATAGCAATATTTTAAAACTTAAAACACAATGGAACATTAAATCTCAAGAGATATGGATTATCCAGAGTCACTTTTTTTCTTGCACATAGTATCTAGAGAGGGATAATCCCTGGAGTGGCACTGGGCAAATTCTCAAGATGGTGGGCCACTTTTCTCCTACTGCTTGTAAAAAAACATGGAAATAGGGGCCTTCCATAAGACACTAAAGAAATATCCACCTGTTCTCCGGGATAATCTGAATATACACCCAACATCAAATTTTGATATATCAGACTAACAGTTTGTCAGTGAAATCAATAGCAATGTTGTAATGATGTATCTCTAGCTATAATTCTGCTCTCCTGGAAGGATAAAAATGGTAACTTGAAGGAGAAACATGGAGATGTGGTAGTTAGTATAGATTCAAACACCACTGTTTTCCTGAGCCTGGAAGAAGAGATGCTACAAACATAAAGCATATGCAAAACACAAATCCAGAGGGTTCTTTTCTTTTTATCCTTTCAATTATTAGATACATAAAATAATAAGAAAACAGATGGTCAATTCAGGACTACTAGGCTGACTTGTTGCTCAGAAAGGTTCAGGAGATAACCTGAGCAAAAACAAGATTTAAAAATTTAAATACAAACTCAACAGTCACTCTATTGTAACTACAGTGGGATTATGTCTCCATTTAATCCATGAAAAGTAAAAGAACACAATAAGCTGATACTTCAGTTTGAATATGTTTTCCAGAATATATAAATGCAATTATATAATAAACATTCTCCTTTAGCTAATTAGGTGATAAAGTACATTAAATGGGTATGGCAAGCTGGAGTGTTGGGTTAGGGGCACTGCACATTTTAACAGGCTTTCAGAAACATTGAGTATGCTAGCTCTATGTCTATAAAAGAGATCTGCTGTACTTTTCCATTAGAGGATGTACAGTAACTTTCCAGAAGACAAGGCTTGGGGTAGTTGTAGTTTCCCCTGATTCAGCCTGGGAAAATACTATCTAACAAGATTCTGTGATTCTTGGGCCTACAGAGTGGAAATGATAAAAAAGGAACCTGGAAACAAATAATACATTATATGTTAAAAAAAAAAAGAAGAAGATAGCAGGAAGGGAAAAATGAACGGGGGGAAATCGGAGGGGGAGATGAACCATGAGAGACTATGGACTCTGAGAAACAAACTGAGGGTTCTAGAGGGGAGGGGGGTGGGGGGATGGGTTAGCCCGGTGATGGGTATTAAAGAGGGCACGTACTGCATGGAGCACTCGGTGTTATATGCAAACAATGAATCATGGAACACTATATCAAAAACTAATGATGTAATGTATGGTGATTAACATAACATAAAAAAAAAAAAAGGAACCTGGAGGCAGATTATGATTCCTTTAAAAAGACTTCATAAAATGAGAAAAGGAATCATGTAGTTACAGACTTTCAGGACAAGGGACTCTAATAGATGATGATAGTCAATAAAATACCTCAGTAATGTGGGTGTCACACAGGAGAGGATAGAAAATTAAAATGCATTGTTATAAGGTAGGCTCTTAAAAAGTGGGATAAAATGATTAGGAGCCACTTGGGAGGATAGCAAGTCTTCTCTCCTGGGCCTTTCATCTAAAAAAAAAGCCCACTACACCATATATTTGAGTATAGAAGGTAGTGGGTAGCAATGTATCTTATGGTCTAGAAAAAGCAGTTTTGGGACTTTAACTCTTTAACACATTGTGGGTATACTGCATTTCTAACGACCTGAAATGATTATGATCCATGGCATGTAAGTGAGTATGTTGAAATTCATTTCCAGATAATAACAATAACCATATTGTCAAGACATTTAGAAGGAGAAGTCACTACTACTACTAATTTCAATCTAGGAACAATGTTTATTTTAATTATGAAAGGAAATAAAAGTTTTAGTCAACTGTGGTACAAGAGAAACAACTAAGAGGACTGCATCGGCATAAAAAGAAGTCATTGTTTGCTCATCCACCCAGCATTAAGCACCTGCCATGTTCTAGACCTTTGCTAGGTTTTGAGAATCTAGCAGGAAACAAGACATTTAAGAACTTACATTTTGGGGGGAAGAAGGCAGAAAAATAAATTATCTTAATTAAGATAATCATGACAAATGAGTTGGAAAGACAATAAAACAGAAATGGAATAGAGTGATGGGAGATAGGAGGGGTACTGATTAGATGGCAGGGGAAGACGACTCTAAAGGTCAGATGTGTGATTGGAGGCTTGAATGGCTGTGCAGGAGCCAGTCCTATGAAGATCTGGGGAAAGAAGCAGAGGAAATAGCAAGAGCAAAGACCCGACGGCAACAATAAATTTGTTGAGCTCAAGGAAAGGAAAGAAGGCTAATGTGATTGAAGTGTAGTGAGTCAGAGAAGAGAAGAGACTAGAGAGATCAAAAGGGGCCAGCCTGTGTTAGGGTTTATGAACAAGATAAAGGTCTGCATTTATTCCAAGTGCAAAGGGATATCTGTGGAAGATTATTTTAAACATGGATATGATGCGATCTGATTTATGTTTTTAAAAAAGATTGCCTTGCTCGTGGTGTGGAGAACAGAATACAAGTAGGTAAGAGAGGAAACAGAGAAATCAGTAACACAGTTAACACAGTTATTGCTATAGCTCAGGCAAAACATAATGAGAACCTGGACTAGACTGGTAGCAGAAGTGATTGATGTAGGAAGGGTGTTATAATCAAATAACCAGATTAAAATTTTATCAAGTACATTCAAAACATTTTCAATGACATAGATGGGTGTGATTAGCTGCCCAACAACCAGGACCAAAGATAAGGAGTTCGCACAAAGCAGTAGTATTTTGTATAATTTAATCAACAGAAATTGACAACTTTCAGTGAAACCATGAACCATTTCTACATGAACAGAAAAGTTCAAAAGGTCCTAAATGTCATTTCCTCAAATTTGGCATTCTCTTGTTACTGACATCCCCCTTTCCCCAGCCCACTCATTCCATTTGAGGTCCTGTCCTCTACTGAGGTGCTGTTGTCTTCGAGTTTGTTTCCTTTCCTTGTCTAGTTTGCATGTTCATGGACTTGAGGCAGCAGATACTCTCTAGGGTTTGAGGATACAGTTACTTATTCAGAGATGATGGCTGTTATCATCATGTTTGGGTAGCAGTGAAAAGGGAAGAAGGGGAGAGAGGCTAAGTAGGAAATGGTTCTAGAAAAGGGTGGCAGAAAGAAAATTACTGAAAATAGACTTCGGCTCCTAGGAATTTGTTTGAAGGAAGGGAAAGATTTAAGTTAGCAGAATGATACAGAAAGAGTACCCTCTTTTAGGTTAAGCACTCTACTTTCTCTGCAAATTCATCTCTAGACACTCTCAAGCCACTGACACAGATTCATCTTCAGTTCTAGGCATAGACATACTATGATTTCAGATATAAAGACTGGCTACTCCACTCCCAATACCTTGTTAATTGTTGCATTCACTTCCTTAAAAAGGAGCCATTGTCTTTTAATCCATATTTAGTGAAGCTTCAAAATGCAAAATGTGGTCCTGTAATGAATGCATTTTGATCATATAACATATAATATATATGCTATCAGAACCTTCTCTTTTTGATAGGGGAACAACACAGAAAGGCACTGAATACTTGGAAGAATTTCTCACTGGGAGAACCAGGGACTTGGTTGGCTTCACCTTTTATGTGTCACTTTAGAAACATCCATAGTATAAGAAGGGATATGAAGGTTAACTTTGCAAAAGACAATCACTTTTAACTTCCTAATACTGGGTAATAAGGGAAGAATATCATCTGCACACCAGGACAATAGAGGACTTTAGGGAGGATACTATGTAGCTAGAATTGGGAAAAAGGAAGGTTTGGGGGAGAATAACATAAAAATATTCCCCCACTTCATTGTTCAGTGCTGTCCCTGGGACTTAAGTAAAAGACACTGGCAGAATGTTACTAGAGCCCCTTAAGTTAGGAATAGGGATGAGGGAGTAGGTGAGGTAAAAGGAGAAAGGGTGAGACAAGGCCCATGGGATACAGTAAAATGGTAATATCTGAATACTAGCAGTAGCACTAAGAGGCCCCCAAATCCAGTCCTGGTCCAGCTGACTCAGTGTTGAAAGGAACACTGATTAGAAAGTGCCTAACCCTGTGGGCCTTGCTCCCAGCATTGGTGGCCACACCACATATGGATGAGAATCGCTTGGGCAAAAAGGCAAAGTTTCTAGCTTAGATTACCTATGGCTCTGGTTCCTGTTCTATACTCTTGGGCCATTAGATCCATGAAAAGGAATGCATTTGCTCCCCTCCCCACCCCATTTCTGGACCTTAATTTCTACTGATTATCAGCAAGTTATATATATAAGTACTTATAATAAGTGTAGTGGATCAGTAAAAGGATAATATAAAGGAATGGCAGAACTGGCAATACAAACTCAGGCCTTCTGATAATCCAGATGCATGTTCTTCACCCCTACACAAACTGAGTCCCTACCATAGGGAGAATTAAATCAATTACGATAATGGATAAATAAAACATGCAACATTCACGATTTCATTGTTACGTAAAGTCATGTTTTGTAGATTATCTGATGATATGGAAAAATATACATTAAATTAAATAGTATATAAATTCTACATACAGCATGATCCCAATTTTGAAAACAAATAAAAAGCTCACCCAAAACAAATCAAAACATACACATACTTTAAGCAAAAAAAGGGGGAAAAGTCACAGAAAACAGAAGGAAATACAGCATAATCTATTAAAATTAGCAAAGATTATAACTGGAAAAATTCTGAGTGATCTTATTGTCTTCTTTAAGCATTTGACCACTTTTTATAATAAATATATACTGCTTCTTTAAAATTATAAATAACAAAAATATTTTTTTAAAGAAGAACAATGTAAGGAGTGGGACAAAAGTGAATAAAAACCCAGTTCTCTCAAGCCTCAGAAATTCTCTGGAATTGGAGGCAAGAGGTTGTCTCTGAAGGTATAGGGTGGAGCTAAAACCAGAACTGATTGAAAGTCTGCATAAGGAAGTTGGACCCGTCCCCAAATCCCCTTACCCCATCACTATCACCTATACTAACAGGTGACTGTTCCTTTGTCACCCTGTTAGGAGAAACTTGAGTTACTCTCTGGACCAGTTGAGACCTGGGGCCAACATGCACAGCTGACACAGGGGTTTTTAATAATTTCTCAATAATGAATGCATACAGATTTTTCTCTGACTTCTCTAATACACTGGTGTCAGACTTATACATCTCCTAAATGTGAAATCAGAGTTCTTTATAGATAAACTGTAACAATAAAAAGACTTAAGTATTGACATTTTCAGGCTCCCCCAAACTATTTCGGAGATCACCATAAAGCAAAGCTGAAAGACCTAACTATCTACACAGAATATAACCAGGGTCACCAGATATTTGAGGATATGTTTTTCAACATGATAGGACACAGAACTACATACAGGAAAAAAAAGTGAAAGGAAATAGACAATGTAGAAATAGAAGAGTATATTAGAATAACCATAATTAATATCTTCAGAGAGATGAAAAGTTATTACATTCATCAAATAGAAACAAAGTACTATGGGAAGAAATGTTGAATTACTTAAAAGAGCTCTTAGAAATTTAAAATATGAGAGGGAGAAAAAATTCAAAGGAAAGGTTGTATGATAAAGTTGAGGATATCTCCCAGAAAGAAGAAGCAAACCGAAAGAGGTAAGTATTAGAAGGTGGAAAAAAGAATTAGAGGATCAATCCAGGAGATTCAACATCAGATTAGTAAGTGTCCAAAGACAGAACAGAAAGTAGGGAAGAAAAGTATATACGGAGGTGTATGTATGTGCATAAATACATATAGGAACATTTCTCAGAGTGAAAAGATAAAAGATTTTTCAGGGAGAAAGGCCCAGACTATTTAATATAATGAGGTAAAAAAGACTGACACCAACGCACATCATTGTGACATTTCAAAAAACTAAGGATAAAGGGAAAATCCCAAAATCTTCCTGGGAGGAAAGTCACACATAAAGTACGGAGAATAAAAATGGCATGTCAGTTAATAGCAGTCACTAGAATCTAGAAATCAATGGAGCAATGTCTTCACAGGTCTCAAAAAAAATATTTCCAACCTAGAATTCTATACCTAATCAAATAACAAGAAAATATATTGCCAAACATGCATTATCTCAAAAAAGTTTACTTCCTGAGCACCCACTGGAAGAATCTACTGGAGGATGTATTTCTGCAAAATAAGGGAGAACAAGAAAGAGGATGGGAATAAAAGCAAATAGTACATACGGAAACCATAAAGCAATACAAGAAAGAGAATTTACATATTTTTTAGCATTAACAGGAAACAATATTTTCTTGAAGACACTCTAGACATTTACTTTTAAGAAGCTGAGATGGGGTAGGGGAGGAAATGTATGTATCATGTAAAGGTATTAAATCTTTATTGTCCAAAATAAAAACATAAGCAGATGATATCTAAAATTGGAAAAATGTAAGCAAAAAGGAATTAGCAGTATAAATTTGAAATTTGGAGATTAAAAGGAAAAACCTGAAGACACAGCTAAAAGGAGAGTAAGAATTAGGAATGGGCAGCAAAAGGGCAAGGATATTTCCACAAATATGACAGTACCTGTTAGCTTTCTCAACTATGGATGCATATTACTTTTATATAAATATATAAACTGAATTTTAAAAGCAAGTGGAGAGGGGAGAGAAAGAAGAGGGAGAGGCAGACAGACATACACATGGACACACATCTAAGAGCTTTTAAGGAAAATAAAGTAATTAGACTCTGGGGCTATAAAGGAAAAAGTAGACCAAAACATCTATCTTGCTTGTTCTGGGGAAGTTTTACTCAAAATCTGTGGACTGAGTCTACCAAAGTCTAGCCAAAGAGATGAAGCTTTACATTCAAAAGTCTAACTGAAACATGCAAGCAAATAACATGAATGACATGGGCAAATAGAAGAGCAAATGAATGTTCTAGGCCTAGAGAAGGTAGAAGAGATCTTTTCTTTACTTAGCCCACTCTCTATAGGCTTACTACCCACCTCACTCCCCACCTCTTGTTTTCCTGGCATATAACAAAAAACTAGGGAGAATGATTACCTACCTGGTAAAATTTAAAGAGGGCTAATAAAAACGTGACTCAATCAATCATTAGAAATAAATCAGTCAATATGGTGAGAAATGGGTAAAATAGATTTAAAGTCATGAGTTCCAGAACGAAGGGAAATTCCTTTTCTTCAGGGAACAGGTAAACTGCCTGTGAAATCTGAATGGCAGCATGTGTAATTTTGATATATCCAAAAGTTTATAAAGAATAATAGCAGAAATAAAAATAACGTTTAGGATAGCAAAATCTCTAAGAAATAAAAGACAGACTTTGTATAAGGACATGGATTTAATCAGTTTGTTTTCAGATATTTTAAGTGTCCTTAAGATCTCCAGCTTTAGTTATTATAGTTGTGATACCTATCTTTACTTTCACATTTAGATTTCATATGACAAGATATACTTTAATTTCTTTATGTGTTTGTTGAGAAATATTCAGATGATTAAACAGAGAGGATGTCACTTTAAGGATCAGCAAGTTTTCTAGACTACTTTCAACTTAATCGGAGTATATAAAATTCTAAAAAAACAGTCTGGGAACTACCTGGAGAGGAATTGTTTACTGAAAAATAACTTTGGTATTGCTTTACTTAGAAAGGTCTAATACAATTATCCTGAAATTCAAGATGATCTTTTTAAAGGCTTATTAACACTTCACATAGTTGAAGGCACATATTAATGAAGTAATAATATAATGCACCTGATTGCTGTTTTTAGAGTCACAAAGCTTTTCTTAAAAGTAAAATTTAACAAAAATACATATACAATGCTAAAGACTTACTGATAAACTTCTAGTTTAGGAAAGAAGGTAGGCGGTGGAGGTTATATGATTAAATAATATAACTTTTCAAAATGATTATGTGCTATAATTCAAAGAAGGATTTTAAAAGTAATGAGAGACTGGGCTACTGAAAGATACAGAAAAGCTTCTCTTCTAAACCCTACCATAAGTTTTGTTTAATGAATCCAATCCTAGTCTTTGTAATACTTATCCATTAATAGTTTACGAACATCTTAAAATATTTATATGATGCTTTAAGGTATTTTATATACAACTGAAAATGTGCATTTCAGGATAAAGTGGTTAGTGTTCTATTCATCTGTTCCTGCATTATGGCTAGAGATTACCACTTCAAAAAGTTTGTTTATTGTTAGGTCCATAGAGAGACTTAAAAAGGAAGTCAGACAACATTTTGTTGAGACTGCCAAGTTTTAGAAGCCTTTCAAAAGACTTTTAAGTATTAAAACCACCTTTAAAATGAACTCCGAATGCAAGCACTAAAGTTGTGGGTTAGATGGAAAAAAAATACAATTTTCATCTGTGATTGTCCAGATTCTAACACAATATCACCCGGATTACAATTTACATACATTAATATTTGTGGATTACACCGAATAACGTATGCTATTAATATAAGCCACGGCTTAAAAATCAAAATATTAGAATGATTTGCTTGCCCCACTAAATTACATTTGCTAAGTGGTTAAAAGAAATTATGAATAAATATTTGATCCCTGGTTAAGTGGTTAATGAAGAAGTAAACAAAATTCAGATGCTAATTAATCTGCCACTTGCTATCTCTCCCCCAAACTTTCGGGATTTTAAGGAACATGATCAAATATGGCAGCGTAATAAAAGCAATAAGCTGGATATTTTGATTTTGTTAATGAAATATATAGGATAGTCTCATGAAAAAGTATATGCAAAAGACATTAGAGAACTGAATAGCTATACTTGAATAGAAACATCTAAAAATGCATTTATTGGCTGTACTGTTCTTTAAGCTATTTAAGTCCACCTGTGAGCAAAATCTAGTCTCCTTCATTATTTTATCTTTCAAATATTTCATTTCTTCAAGAAGTCTAACGCACAGATTTGGTTGAGGAATCTGAAACATTTCTAGTAGAAAGCAGAAACAGGGTTTTTTCATTTCTATCTTTCTAAAAGTAGTTTTTTTTTTTTTTTACTACTTCTATGTTTTTTATTCCATATGCAGTATTTTCCATTTCCATGACTTATTTTTATTATGTTACGTTAGTCACCATACAGTACGTCATTCATTTTTGATGTAGTGTTCCATGATTCATTGTTTGCATATAACACCCAGTGCTCCATGCAATACGTGCCCTCCTTAATACCCATCACCGGGCTAACCTATCTCCCCACCCCCTTCCCCTCTATAACCCTCAGTTTGTTTCTTGGAGTCCATAGTCTCTCATGGTTCGTCTCCCCCTCTGATTTCCCCCCCTTCATTTTTTCCTTCCTTCCACTAATGTCCTCCATGCTATTCCTTATGTTCCACAAATAAGTGAAACCATATGATAATTGACTTTCTCTGCTTGACTTATTTCACTTAGCATAATCTCCTCCAATCCCATCCATGTTGATGCAAAAGTTGGTATTCATCCTTTCTGATAGCTGAGTAGTATTCCATTGTATATATGCACCACATCTTCTTTATCCATTTGTCTATTGAAACGCATCTCGGCTCTTTCCACAGTTTGGCTATTGTGGACAGTTTTAAGAAATGTCAGCATGCTTTTACTTAAAAAGTTTTTAAATAATACTTATGGGGCGCCTGGGTGGCTCTGTTCGTTAAGCATCTGACTCTTGATTTCAGCTCAGGTCATCATCTCAGGGTTGTGAGATTGAGCCCCACATTGGGTTCTATGCTCAGCATGGAGTCTGCTTGGGATTCTCTCTCTCCCTCTGCCTCTCCCCCTGCTCATGCTCTCTTTCTCTAAAATGAATAAAATCTTACAAAATTTTTAAAAATAATATTTACATTTTATTAAAAAAATTTCCTTAAGTAGGTCCTATGATTAAATGTTATATATATTAATATACGCATATGTTATATATATGATATGTCATATCTTACCTGATCCTGCTAATATTCCACGTATATTTAAGATAATTATGTATTATAGGTTATATAATATTATATATTAATAATATTTTAATAATTAGCATATAGTAATTGTATAATAATATACATTAATAAACTATAATAATATATTATAATTACATATTATATAATACCCTGGTACATTAGCAGATCAGGGAAGAAGAAATAAGTGAGCTAAATCTTCATCAATCAGAATGAGATGATAAAATCTAAACAGATGAACTGATAATATAGCAGCATAAGTATACTGTTTAGAAATATTAGGTGAATTGTAGAAGTCTGTTATAAGTCATCCGGCATGAGTTTCAGTGGATAGTAAAAGAAAAACAGATATCCCAATTTTCCTAAAGGTAGTTTTAAGAATGTTCGTATATTTTTTTTCCCTAAGATTTGTTTATTTATTTTGAGAGAGAAGAGAGAGTGGGCGTGTGCACTCAAGCAGGGGGTAGGGGCAGAGGGAAAGGGAGAGAGAGATTTTCAAGCAGACTCCCCGCTGAGTGTGGAGCCCGATGGAGGGCTCGATCCCAGGACCCTGATATCATGACTTGAGTCGAAGAGTTGGCCACTCAACTGACTGAGCCACCCAAGTGCCCCGGCATATTTTTACTTTTAAATTAAGTCTTTTAATTATTTTTTTTTTTATTATAAGAAATGCCCTTAAATAAATGAATTATAAATGAAAAGTCATGTCCGAATAATTTTAAACCAAATGCCTATTATAGAGGAAAAGGAATTTAAAATTTACACAAAGTAGCAAAAAATGAAAGAACCAAGTAATGTAAACCCCTACCTACTTTAACTGTGATATTCCTATGTCACAGAAATCATTTAGTTTAGCAATCTATATTTTTTAACTGAATTCCCACTCAAACATGGTGGTCCTAATTCCCAATTAACTACAGAGCACCAGGAAAGTCACAGTTGGGATCATCTTACACAAAGAACCAGGACTGAGTATTAGATTATCTTATGTTTATTTAAACTATCTTATTTTATAATTGTTAGTCACAGCAAGAAAGTCACATGCTCAAAGTCATAATATCAATCAAATTTGTTGTTGACAGAACTGAAGTCTCTTACTGAAGTCAGGTAAAGAAACCAAGTAATACAAAGTAATAACATATATAATTATAATGAAGACTTAAAAATATAAAATTTCCTTCACAGATCCAAAAATAAGAATAGAGGCAATATACAATTTCATCCCCCCAAAACTGAGATTCTATCTTCTGACTACTACCAGCAGAAAAACAATATTAAGTGTGAATGAAATATAGGTATTTTTATAATTTAAAATTGGGTTATGTAAAAATTAAAAATCACCAAGAATAAAAGAAAAAAATACCCTACCTGGCAAAGGGTTTAGAGCTCTTGTATAGGTATATGTGTCTGTCTGTGTAGATATAGGTGTGTGTGTGTGTGTGTGGCTTGTTATCTAGCTATCTATCAAGAAAGAATTCTTATAAGATAAATAAGAAAAAGAGAAAAATAAAACAAAGGAAATGAATAGGTAATTAATTCAGAATGAACTACAATTGGACAAAAGCGCATTAAAAAATACTCATGTTCATTATCCATGTAGTGGTAGACTCTATAGTTACTATAGTTCTGGAGAATAATTTGACAGTGCATATCAAACACTTTGAAAATGTACATACCCTTTGATCTAGCTATTCTACCTTTTAGGGGCCTAACCTAAGGAAATAATTAAGATAAGTTGTGAAAGACACACACACATAGAGATGTTTAGTGGAGTCTTGTTTATAATAGCAAAAAAATGAAAACAAACTAAATGTTCATTAGTAGGGGATTAGGTAAATACACAACTATTAAAAATGACTTAATTTCATAGTTGATAGGAAAATGTATGTACAACAAATGGTTCAGTGAGGAAAAAGCTGGTTATCAATTGTATAATGGATCTCAATATTTTTTTTAAAACAATATATGCATGCTTCAAAAAAAGGCCAACAACTATTAGAACAATATATTAATAGAAGTTAATGAAAGACATCTTACTTCCTTTGGCTGGACTTTTTTTCAAATTAAAATAAATGAGCATTTAATGCTAAGATAATAAAAAGGCTAAAATATTAGTGAAAGGAACAATAAAGTTGAAAATGAATTACTGAAAACACAGTTTCTGACTGCCAATGAAGTTATAGTTTGTTGGGGAGAGGGAAGGTGAGGTGTGGTAATTACTGTAACAGTGAAATACAGAAATTTAGTGGAAATGCAAGGGTATGTGCGGGCCAAGGAGGATTCAGTAAAGGGAAGCTTCATAGAGAAGGTAGTTTCTGAATTGGACTCTCAATGAGGATAAGGATTTTAATAGGCTAGGATGTAGGATGGAGCAAGAGGAAGCAACATTCAAGAGTGAGGGAAGAGCTTGGAAACTGTAGAGGCAAGAAACAGAAACATGTTTAAGAGGAGGTTGGGACACCAAGTGCTAAAGAAAAGTGAGTCTGCAGCTTGACATGGACTGGGAAAGCCTTTGAAGGATCTCCTAAGTAAGGGGTCTGCACTTTATTAGGAAGATAATTTTCACGTGAAGAGTAGATTGTAGAAGGGACAAACAAGAGAAATAGAAACTAGTTTAGATATTACCATAATTATTCATTTCTTACATCAAATTTTCTCAAAGTGTTTTAAAATAAATTGAATTAAGAAACATCATTCTATTCCCTGTCTTAAGCTGTTTTAAATAAATCTCTAAAACACAACTATGAACTGGCAATTTCATGTGTTTTCTTAGGTAGGAGGGGTCTATATTTTTTTTATTTTTAGCTTTTTGAAATATTCCACAGATGATTCCTTTAAATAAAGGGACTAGATAATTTATCACTGAGTTAAAAATCCCTCTCTTAAAAAATGGGCAGGCTTTCTGGGGTCATCTTTTGATGTGCCATATCAGGTGTCCCGAATGATTTTACTCAGAGGAACTAATTTATCAAAAGCTTAAGTCTGCAAACGTTGAAAGATTTACAGAGCTGTACGTTAGTGTAAAAAGCAGAATGCAGTATTTAGCAAACATGAGTCACAGGCTGCAAAGCAGGGTTCATGACAGGGAGACATTGATGAATGGGATTAGATCTAATTGAGGCTTGGTACAAAATGATGGCAAGGATTTTTCTTTTGCTAGCACTCATGTTAATATGCGAGGAGGTATTTTGGGAAACTATGCAAAATTAAAATTAGTTGGCAAAGTTCTAAAGTGAAATCAAATATTAATATATGAATTTCAATAAACACTTCTAGGCTACAAATGATTGATACAATTACTGTACTAATCATAAATCTGGATTCTTTTTTTTTTTTTTTAAAGATTTTATTTATTTATTTGACAGAGAGAGACAGCGAGAGCAGGAACACAAGCAGGGGGAGTGGGAGAGGGAGAAGCAGGCTTCCCGCCGAGAAGAGAGCCCGATGTGGGACTCGATCCCAGGACCCTGGGATCATGACCTGAGCCGAAGGCAGACGCTTAACGACTGAGCCACCCAGGCGCCCAAATCTGGATTCTTTTTAACAGCCTTATGACTCATGGGATTCAGTTGCATATGATACAGGTGAATGAATTTTAAACTATTTAAAAGATAGGTAACCTTAAGGTACTACTGATTAACCAAATAATAAACATTTTGTAATGCATTCATATGACACTACTGTGGTTACTGTAGTAGTAATGCTTATACAGATAATTTACAGCGATTTACAAATATTAAAAAGAGAGAATACATTTTCCCATGTATTAAAAAATTGTCATAGTCCTTTAAATTAATCCAACACTCTGAGTAATAAATCACCCATAACCTTTTGATACTTGTCTTTGTAGGAAATAGCAGATACCATGCTTCCATTCAGTCTCATTTTCCTAATATTCATGCTTATTTAAGATGGGGGGAAAAACAATGCAAAGAACCTTTTAATTCATAGTAATATTTGCAGTTACAGATGAGTAACTAAATACTGTTTTGTTTACAAGGAGAATAAGGACCAAATGAAATGTATTTAGGGCTACAAACATGACTTCCATTGTCTATCGGTAATGGTTAAATTTTACTGCCAGATGGGAAAGTATATGGAAGATTTAGTTTATAATATTTTTGCTGCTTCATATTTATTATACGAGGAATTCATATAGACCATTCCTATTTTTTTTTTTTTAAGATTTTATTTATTTGACAGAGAGAGACACAGTGAGAGAGGGACATAAGCAGGGGGAGTGGGAGAGGGAGAAACAGGCTTCCTGCAGAGCAGGGAGCCCGATGCGGGGCTCGATCCCAGGACCCTGGGATCATGACCGGAGTCGAAGGCAGATGCTTAACGACTGAGCCACCCAGGCGCCCCAGACATTCCTATTTTTTAAATGACATTTCCTTCTACTCAAGTAATTTTAGGGGAAACCTAAATTTACATTGGAACTATATTCAATCATAGTATCTCTACAACATATAAGAAATTGGTTCTACTAGTATCTTTTCTTTTATTGTACTTTAAGATAAAGACCACTAACATGAGGTGCAAAATTTAAGAAAAGGAAAGGTTAGAGACAGAAATATTACTAAATGTGAGTTTCCAGATGGATAATGAGGAAATCTTGACTTTTCATTTAATGTCAGAAATTTTATCAGTTCCATAAATAAACCTTGCTGCCGGCACCCCTATCCTGCATGGCACTCAGTGAATGCATTTTCTGTTTTCCAGATCTAAAATAGGTGCATGTTTTACTCCAAGTAAACAGACATTTAGTTTGGAGGCTAAGATTTCAAGTCAAATAACTATTTCAAAATCAAGTATTGACACTGGTTAAGTATTAAAATGAACAAAATTTAAAAAATTAGTTTCTTCTTAAGAAACAATACAGGCTTATTAATATTAAAATTAAAATAATCCATATAACAAAAATATAAAATATATTTAGGGATTTAATGACAAATGTACAAAATATATATAAAGAAAGTTCTAAAACTTTGCTGAGAAACATATAAGAAAATATGTATGGAGAGACAAACTATTCTAGAGTGAAAAGATTTGATAGTGAAAAAATGTGAAGACAAAATTTGTAAGTCTTTAAAAAGATTTTATTTCCTTGGAACTGAAAAAATTGTGCTAACATTCATTTCTTAGTCAGGGATAGCCAAGAACATTTTATTTTTTATTTATTTATTTTTTATTTTTTAAATTTAATTTTATTATGTTAGTCACCATACAATACATCATTAGTTTTTGATGTAGTGACCCACAATTCATTGTTCTAAGAATATTTTAAAGACAAAGAATAACATGGGGTGCCTGGCTGATTCAGCTGGTAGAGTGTGACTCTTGATCTGAGGGTCGTGAGTTCAAGTTCCAAATTGGGCATGGAGCCTACTTAAAACAAAACAACCCCAAAGAATAATGAAGGGGGACTAGCACTGCTATATAGCAAAAGATACTATCAAGTATCAACTATGAAAATAATAGCTACTAGTTCTAGGACAGACAAATAAGCTAAAGAATAGGATAGAAATCCAATAAATAGAATTATTTGACTACTTATTGTATTTAAAACAAAGGTGACTTAAGGATGGACTGTCAATGTATTACACAAGAATGTCAGGCTCTTTGAAAAAATTTTGATTTTCACATCAAAATAAATTAGGAGAAAATAAAAGTAAAAAAATTTTAAAAACTAACAGATTAAAAGGCCTTTTGAGGAATTATTCCAAAGGCAGAGAGAAAAAAAAAATGAAGTTATTGTATGACATAAAAGTTTAAAAATTTCAGTATTAAAAAGAATATCTCAAAGTAAAGAGTAAATGATAAACTTGAAGAAGAGATTTGCAATATGCATCTTAGAGGAAAGAGTTAATATCCCTTGATGATCTCATCCAGTCCTATGGCTTTAAATATCATCTAAATGTTAACAGCTCTCACGTTTATATTTTAGTTTAGACTTTTCTTCTGAACTCCAGATTCTTATATCCAACTGCTTACATGATATCTCCACTTGGATGTATCTTAGACAAATTTAAAATGCCCCAATTAAACTTTTAGTCTTTTACCACCTCCACCCTACAAATCTGTTCTACCTGAAGTCTTCCCCATCTCTTTTAAGGTGACTTGATTCTTTCAGTTGCTAAATTCAAAAATCTTAAGAGTCATCTTTGACTTTTTCTTTCTATCACATCCCAAATCCAATTGGCGATAAAATCCTGCTAGTTCTACCTTCAAAACATACTACAATCTGACTACTTCTTACCAACTCCATTGCTACCAACCTGGTCTGAACCACTACCATCTTTTACTTGGGTTATTGCAGTAGTCTCCTGTTTTCACCCTTGCAATATTATAATCTACTCTCAACATGCCAGCCGAAGGATCTTTTGAAAACATAATGGAGATATGTTACTTTTTTCTTCAGATCATGCCATAGTTCTGGATTTGTTCTGAGTTAAAGTCTAAGTCCTTATAATGACCTACAAGCCTTTATTTGATCTGCCTTCCTCCCCTTGATCTTTGTGATCTCATCACTGTCTACTTTCTTTCCCTTTTCCTTTGTACCTATTATATGTCCTTCTAGCCATTCCATGAATATGCCAGCCTGTGTTAGGGATCTACATTAGTTGTTCTACCTGAAAATGAGTCTTCTCCCATATAGCCACGTGGCTAACTTTGTGAACTTCTTCACGTTTTATCAGTGAAGCCTACCCTGACCATGCTATTTAGAGTAGAAACCTCTGGGGCACTGGGTGGCTCAGTTGGTTAAGCAACTGCCTTCGGCTCAGGTCATGATCCCAGGACCCTGGGGTTGAGCCCCACATCTGGCTCCTTGCTCAGTGGGGAGCCTGCTTCTCCCTCTCCTTCTACTTGCTACTCCTCCTGCTTGTGCTCTCTCCTCCCTCTCTGTCAAATAAATAAATAAAAACTCTTAAAAAAAAAAAAACTTAAAAAAAAAGTAGCAACCTCTTTCCTGCCCCATTCCTGAACTCTGTTTCTTTGCCCACAGCATGTACCACCTTCTAAAATTCTGTTTAGTTTTCTTATTATATTTAGTGTCTTTCTTCCTGCAGTAGAACGTGAACTCCAGGAGGTAAAAAGGTTTGTTTTGTACTTTGATGTATCCTTAGCATCAGATAAGTATCTGGCACATAGTGGGAATTCAATAAATTTTGTTGAATGAATAAATATCCATATCCTAAGCTCTTGTAAATATGTGACAATTTTTTACAAAAGAAAACTATGCCAGAAAAGTGTTCAAATGATGGCTAGGTAATTCACAGAGAAGAAAATAGATGCTTAAAAGGATGAAAAATAATATTCAACTAGTAGTGAACAGAGGAAAGATGGAAAGAAGATAATATTTATGACTGAAATTAGCAGAGAATCAAGAAAATAACTAGCAAAGACAAAAGAGGGAGAGAGAACCCCAGATTTAAAAAGATTTAAGAGATATATCAACCAGTGACAAGGTATGGGCCTTGTTTGTATGTTGATGGAAGAACTTAAAAAGAAATCATTTATGAGACAGTGGGGAAACTTAAACACTGATTAAGTATTTAATGACATTAGGTATGAAAAGGACATTGTGTTTTCTTTTAGAGACACTAAGATGTAAATGGAAGAAATATATGCTGATATTTCCTTCAAAATAATACATTAGAGATATAGATAGGGTGCAGAAAAGCAGATGGGGTTCTCAAGATTAGCCATGAGATAATTCTTAAAGTTAAGTGATGGGTTCATGGAGTTCATTACAGTATTCTTTGCACTTCTATGTATGTTTGAAAATAATTTTCTAAAAACTAAAAATTGAAGACAATTTAACACCAAAAGCTGAAAAGATAAAAGGAGAAAAGAGCTCATTTTCTTACACTGATGATGGGGGTTCAAACTGGTATAATCACATGGGGGAGGGAGGTGGAAGAAGTTACTAAGCAATACGTATTATAAACTTTAGAAGAATGTGCTTATTGCTGGAGTTAAAAATTTTACTTCTAGGAAGTTATCATAGGGTTAATCAGACATGAGCACCAAGATAAATGTACATACTTCCTTACTGTAATACCATTTATAATAAAAATTTATTAAACAACCTAAATGCCGGCATTCCTATACACCAACAAGACAGAAGAAAGAGAAATTAAGGAGTTGATCCCATTTACAATTGAACCCAAAACCATAAGATACCTAGGAATAAATCTAACCAAAGAGACAAAGGATCTGTACTCAGAAAACTATAAAATACTCATGAAAGAAATTGAGAGGAAGACACAAAGAAATGGAAAAACGTTCCATGCTCATGGATTGGAAGAACAAATATTGTGAAGATGTCAATGCTACCTAGAGCAATCTACACATTCAATGCAATCCCCATCAAAATACCATCCACTTTTTTCAAAGAAATGGACCAAATAATCCTAAAATTTGTATGGAACCAGAAAAGACTGCGAATAGCCAGAGGAATGTTGAAAAAGAAAAGCAAAGCTGGCGGCATCACAATTCCGGACTTCCAGCTCTATTACAAAGCTGTCATCATCAAGA
Organism: Mirounga leonina; assembly: GCF_011800145.1. Taxonomy (NCBI): domain Eukaryota; kingdom Metazoa; phylum Chordata; class Mammalia; order Carnivora; family Phocidae; genus Mirounga; species Mirounga leonina. The sequence goes on from NW_023270418.1 coordinate 7,928,948, forward strand.
CAGTATGGTACTGGCACAAAAACAGACACATAGATCAATGGAACAGAATAGAGAGCCCAGAAATGGACACTCAACTCTATGGTCAACTAATCTTCGACAGAGCAGGAAAGAATGTCCAATGGAACAAAGACAGTCTCTTCAACAAATGGTGTTGGGAAAATTGGATAGACACATGCAGAAGAATGAAACTGGACCATTTCCTTACACCACACACAAAAATGGACTCCAAATGGTTGAAAGACCTCAATGTGAGACAGGAGTCCATTCAAATCCTAAAGGAGAACACAGGCAGCAACCTCTTTGACCTCAGCCGAAGCCACTTCTTCCTAGAAACATCGCCAAAGGCAAGGGAAGCAAGGACAAAAATGAACTATTGGGACTTCATCAAGATAAAAAGCTTTTGCAAAGCAAAGGAAACAGTCAACAAAACCAAAAGACAACCGACAGAATGGGAGAAGATATTTGCAAATGACATATCAGATAAAGGGCTAGTATCCAAAATCTATAAAGAACTCATCAAACTCAACACCCAAAGAACAAAGAATCCAATCAAGAAATGGGCAGAAGACATGAACAGACATTTTTCCAAAGAAGACATCCAAATGGCCAACAGACACATGAAAAAGTGCTCAATATCGCTCGGCATCAGGGAAATCCAAATCAAAACCTCCATGAGATACCACCTCACACCAATCAGAATGGCTAAAATTAACAAGTCAGGAAACGACAGATGTTGGCGGGGATGCGGAGAAAGGGGAACCCTCCTCCACTGTTGGTGGGAATGCAAGCTGGTGCAGCCACTCTGGAAAACAGTATGGAGGTTCCTCAAAAAGTTGAAAATAGAGCTACCATATGATCCAGCAATTGCACTATTGGGTATTTGCCCCAAAGATACAAAAGTAGGGATCCGAAAGGGTACGTGCACCCCGATGTTTATAGCAGCAATGTCCACAATAGCCAAACTGTGGAAAGAGCCAAGATGTCCATCGACAGATGAATGGATAAAGAAGATATGGTATATATACACAATGGAATATTATGCAGCCATCAAAAGGAATGAGATCTTGCCATTTGCAACGATGTGGATGGAACTGGAGGGTATTATGTTGAGCGAAATAAGTCAAACAGAGAAAGACATGTATCATATGACCTCACTGATATGAGGAATTCTTAATCTCAGGAAACAAACTGAGGGTTGCTGGAGTGGGGGGTGGGGTGGGAGGGATGGGGTGACTGGGTGATAGACACTGGGGAGGGTATGTGCTCTGGTAAGTGCTGTGAATTGTGCAAGACTGTTGAATCTCAGATCTGTACCTCTGAAACAAATAATGCAATATATGTTAAGAAAAAAAAAGAAGAAGAAGAAGGTAGCAGGAGGGGAAGAATGAAGCAGGGGAAATCGGAGGGGTAGACGAACCACGAGAGACGATGGACTCTGAAAAACAAACTGAGGGTTCTAGAGGGGAGGGGGGTGGGAGGATGGGTTAGCCTGGTGATGGGTATTGAGGAGGGCACATTCTGCATGGAGCACTGGGTGTTATGCACAAACAATGAATCATGGAACACTACATCTAAAACTAATGATGTAATGTATGGGGATTAACATAAGAATAAAAAAAAAAGAAAAAAAAAACAACCTAAATGCCTAACAATAGAGTACAGATTAGATCATGGTTAATCTCATCAGTCTTTTAAAAGCACAGTGTGTATGCATTTTAAATATAAAGATTGCTGCTGATCTAATAAATACTCTTTAAAGGTCCTTACAGCACCAGAAAAACAAACAACAAACAAACAAAAGAACCAAATTCAAAACTCAATTAACACACAGCATTTAGTGTTTTTGAAATTTAACAACAAAAGAGAAATTTAACAACAAAACCACTTACTACTTGTTTATGAGAGTATAGGAAAAAAGTCAGTAACATACATGTAAGCTTAGATGAATGAGACACATTTGACCCATGTTTTGCTTAATAAGTTGAATCTCTTCAATTTTACTTCTTAAATTTATTAAGACTACTATGGATAATGTAATTTTAGCAATATATGCCATCTGGGTATTGCTTCATATCTTTAGAAATACAAACATAAATTTCACTATTTATGCTTTTTTAATGAATTATTTCAGTATTTTAAGACTAAGAAAAATAAGTATTTATAAGTAGACTCACTTTATAGCCTATGCCCCTTCCCTGTTATTCATCTTTGACTATTCATAGTGAATACAACATACATAATTCATGGAATAAATAAGACACACCAAGCAAATAGTTAATCTGTGAAATCATGTGAACAAAATATTAAACAATAAACCAAGAACAAAACATAATAAAAACAAAACTCACCTTCTGATACACTTTCTAAAGGAAATACCTATTTATAAAATGTAACATGACTTCAACAGTTTTTCCTTTTAAAAGTATTATGAAAAGGAATTAAGAGCCAAATAAATGTTTTACTGTTGACAAGTATGGTCTATGCAATTACACTGTAAGTGAAATACGGATTTTTAAATAAGTAATAATGACCATCAGGTGGCCAGTATTTCTTGATCTTGGTCTTAAAACCCTATTTCCTCTCCAACATCTTGAATACATTATAAAGAAAAAAATCAAGGCCCAAAAGGTATGAGAGAATCTGAAAATAATATTAAGTTTTCAAAAATTTCAACTAGGTTAGTTCTAATGACAATAATGCTTTATTAAAGAAAAGGTAAGATATAAGTATATATCTCCAACTTTCCAGTCATTTTAATGTAAAAATACAACATAGGGAAATTAATAATAGAGGGCTAGGTAATTCAGACCAATCTCTACTGAAGGCAACAAAAAAGTCTGGGCAAAATATAAAAAACATATGCTTGAAGGCACAGAAGAGCTAATGAGATTGTGAAGAATTATAGGCAAGTATCAAGAGAAAGCTGGGAAGCTCTGGAAGGTAATCTCTGCATTTACAGCTATTTTCCCCATGAGGTTTTTTGCTGATCCTGAAGGAGGTGGCATAAAAGCTTAGGAACATTCTTGAGAATTTGGCAGAACTGGGATGCTGGAACTGGAAGTTAGGGCCCACTAAACAAAGTTCTTCATAAACCCTCCTTGCTTTGAGTTAGAAGCCTAAACAGCTTATACTCTAGAGGGTAAAACAGGGGTAGACAGGTCCTAGCAGAAGCTGCAGTGTAGTTTCAAATGATCCCAATCCCTAAAATTGGACTAAAGTGATTCTGTATTGTTAATGCCACCAGGAGCCTAGAAGAAGCAAATGTAAATCCTCTCTGAAGGAAGACATTATTATCAGAAGTCTTGAAGTATTTCTATAAACAATTCTGCAAATAAATGTCTGAGGCACAAAAATTAATATGCCTTCAAGAAAATGAGACCACGTGAAAGAAAACCAGCAGAAAGAGGTAACAGAAACAGATGCAGAGGGTTCCAGACCTGGGAATTCTCAGACACAGTCTTTAAAATACTTACTCCCATTGTGTTCGTGAGAATTTTTACCAAGAAATGTAAACTATAAGAAAGAGTCAAATAGAAATTCTAGAACTGAAATATAACTGAAATTAAGAACTTGATGGATTTAAGAAACATTTGACATAGCTGCAAAGAGAAAGTAAACTACAGAATGTGTGAAAAGAAATTTCCAGAGAGACAAAAAACAAAGAAAAGGAGAGAGTAAAAAAGTTACAGATAAGACAAGGAGAAAGAACCGTGTAACATAACTGCAGTCCCATAGGTAGGGGAGAGAACAAAAGTAGCAGAAGCAATATTTAAAGATATAATGGTTAAGAACTTCATAAAACGAATGAAAGATAATCCAGACACAAATTCTAAAAGTTCTATGAACCCAAGTAAGAGAAGTAAAAATAAAATTATATAGGCACAATATAGCAAAACTACTAAAACTCAAAGACAGAAATATTTTAGGAAGTCAGAGGTCCAATTACACTCAAGGGAACAACACTTAGAATGACAGCTGACTTCAAAAACAGTAAGAAAGACACATAAGATAATGAAATAATATCTTCAAAGTGCTAAAGAAAAGAATACTAAACTATAATTCTATACCCAGCAAAATAGTCTTCAAGAAAGAAAGTGAAATAAATACAGCTTCAACCACATAAAAACTAAGAAAATCCATCATCAGCATATTTACTGCAAAGGAAATGCAAAAAGATTCTTTAGATGAAAAAAATTATCTTGGATGGAGATGCAGATGCCGAAAAAATGGAGACCAAAAAAAGTAAATGTGAATATTCACTGTATAGACAATAAAAAAAACCCATTTTATGGGTTTAATATATAGAGAAAAATGAAATACCTCGTAACAGTGGTATTTCAGGGTAAGGGTTAACCCAGGTAAAGAATTTTAAGTTTCTAGCATTGTCTGAGGGTGAAAGTAACATAGTTACTTTGATAAACAGACTTTGATAAAGCAAGGATTCATAATGTTACCCTAAGGGTAACTACTAAAAGAATATAAAAACAGTGTATAGCCTTCTAAGCTCAGAGGTGACAAAATGGAATATTAAACATCACTCTCTCACTTCAAAGCAAAGTTCAAAAGAAAAAGAATTTGGAATAAGCAGGACAATTAGAAAGCAAATCACAAGACAGTAGATTCAAAACCAAATTATCAACACATTCACCAAGTGGAAAAAGAATGAATTCTTTAAAAGATAAGGACTGATAAACAGAACAAAAAGCAAAATCCAATTATGTGATATTTATGAGACACCTCTGAAATAAATATGATTACAGATTTCAAGTGAAGGAATCAGAAAAAAGACAAACCTTGAAAACAAAAACCAAAGAAAAGTGGGGTAGCTATATTAACATTAAAGTAAACTCAAGGTTAAGAAAAATGACTGGATTAAAGTACATTTTATAAGAAAAGGAAGATGTTAAAATTCTGAAATATACAGATGTAATAATATAATTTCAATGTATGAAAACCAAAAATTGACAGAACTACAAGGAGAAGCATCCTCTAAAAGATGTCCATGCTCTAGGTCCTGGAACCTGTGAATATGTTACATTACATCGTAAAAGGGATTTTCCAGATGTAATTGAGGTTATGGAATTTAAAACAGGGAGATTATCCTAAATTACCCAGTGGGCCCAATCGAATCAAATGAACCCTTAAAAGCAGAGACTTTTCTCTAATTGTAGGCAGGAGAAATGAAGCAGAAGGGAAGATGACAGAGATTCAAAGCATGAGAATGAGCTGTCCTGCCTTTGTTGGCTAGGAAATGAAATGATGAAGAGGGCAACGTGCCAGGGAATACGGGAGACCTCTAAAAACAGAATGACCCCTGGCCAACAACCAACAAGAAAACAGGAACCTCAGCCCTACAGCTGCATAGAAATGAATTCTGCTAACAACCAGAATAAGCCTAGAAGTACATTCTTTCCCCAGAACCTCCAGATAAAGGATCCAGCTGGCTGACACCTTGATTTGGCCTTGTGAAATTCTAAGCGGAGTAACCAGTTGAGCCTGCTGTTAATTCTGACCTACAGAACTTTGAGATAATAAATCAGTGTTATTTTAAGTTGATATGTTTGTGTTAATTTGTTAGCATGGCAATAGAAAACTGACAAAAAATAGAAAAATCCAGTGTAATAAGGGGATTTTTAATAGGTCTCCTCAGTATATGATAGAACATGAATTAAAAAAAAAAAAGTCTGTAAGAATAAGATTTGAAGAACACAACCAATTTGGCCTGACTTATATAGAATATTGCAATAAATGACTACAAAATATACATTCTTTATAAGCACACTTGAAACATTTACACCAGCCCACTATTGCTGGGAATAAAGTGAGTCTACAATTTTTAAAGGATTAAAATCATACTAAGTATTTACTCTGAATACAATTCAATTAAGCTATAAACAAAAAATAGAATGGAATTTGCCATACCTTTTTGATATTAAGAATAAATCAAAACTAACAGTTTTATGAAATAGTTTTTATTGGATTGCCTACATGACACTTAAAAGTATGATTCTCATTTTAATTGTTTCTCCAAATCTAATTCAAATGGAAATCTGCTCAATCTGAAAGTATAATTTTATATAAAAACTGATTAAAAGAAAAGAAATGCTCCATGGGTCAAAAAAGAAATTACAACAGAAATCAGAAAATATTTTGAACTAAATAATAATCTAAAATACTATGTATCAAAACTTGTGAAATGAAGCTAAATCTTGTTTAGAGGGAAACCTATGGACATTATTGTATAAATTAGAAAAATAAGGTGAAAGCTAATGAACAAACATCTTCATCAGTTAAATGAAAACAGCAGCATAAACCTAGTAAAAGTAGATGGAAAGAAATAATAGAAGTAAAGATAAAAACAGATACAATTAAATAGAAAACAAAATCCACGACGAAACAGGAAACATCCAAAAGGAAAAAGTAACAAAGCATATATTTGACTGACAGTTGACAAGCGATCATACTAAAAGAAATAAGGTCAAATACACAAATCTACAGAGATTTGCCTCATCTCCCTCTTAAAATCTACTGACACAGCATCAGTGATAGAAAAAAGCAATAGCTGCTAACATCAGAAACAGTAATTTTTGGAAGTTGGAAATCACACGGATTGGATCAATGGAAAAGCTAGAAGAGAAAAATCAGGACCCTAGGTATTAAATATATGAGAAATGCAGGGCGCCTGGGTGGCTCAGTCGTTAAACATCTACCTTCGGCTCAGGTCACAATCCCAGGGTCCTGGGATCGAGCCCCGCATTGGGCTCCCTGCTCAGTGGGAAGCCAGCTTCTCCCTCTCCCACTCCCTCTGCTTGTGTTCTCTCTCTCACTGTCTCTCTCTCTGTCAAATAAATAAATAAAAATCTTAAAAAAAAATCTATTATGAGAAATACTTTTTTCAAATCTGTAAACTCAGAAAAAAAAGAATGGGAATAGACTATGAGGTAATTACCAATGACAATCAGTTTAACTGATCAGTAGATTGTGATGTTGTATGATAAATTAAAACTGTCTAAACAAAATGGAGACCTCCTAGTATCAGCATTGGAAACAAAAGTAGAGTAAGCCTTGGGAAGATCCAAACTTCTAAACAGAAAAGTCTGGAGGTGAAGGAGTAGAGCAGGAGGCAGTTTTAACCAGAAGTAAAACTCTACAGCACAATAAACAAACTCCAAGTCAAATGAGTAAAGAGGATACTTCAGAGAAGATGAAATAATGTCACCAGTATTATGAGAGCTGCAAATTTAAAAAGAATATGCACTAGTTCAGTGTTGCTGCTATTATTTTGGGTTAAGGTAAAGATGAGAGAGGTATCTCATATACATTTGGCATAAAGAAAATTTTGGACTTTGACAGATTAATTTTTAAACTTTTTTTTGTCCTGTATTCCAACAAATCAGTCTCTAGGAATTGGGTATACATGCACAAATGTGAATATACAAGCATGCTTTCTGATGCCCTGTTCACCAATGGAACAATGGTTAAATAAAGTATGGTACATCTGTTGTCTGGATTCTCACAAATGTTAAAAAAATAAGGTAGAGTCTTCATGTATGTACCCTAACAATAAACTAAATAAATAAACTAATAACAAAAATAGTTGTACATTAATATATATAACCTGCTAGCGTTCACATGAAACCTAATAAAAAGCTAAAATGAGATTGTGTAGTACAAATATTACACACACACACACACACACACAGCAAAGATAACCAAACTGCTAAATTTATTTATTTCTAAGACAGGACACAAGATTGGGTTCTGTGGAAAGTTGAAGAAGGCATTCTACTTCTATATGTAATTCTATATTGTCTGAATTTATTTTAACCAACATCGTATGTTAGTTTTGCAATTTAAATGTCCCAAGCACACTTTTATGACAGGAGAGATAATAAATGATATGGCAACAAAATATAGTTTATTCTACGCCGTTAGTTGATTTTAAGAAAAGATGATTATTATGTATTACAGAATATAGTATTCTTAATTACAATCTTTAATCCTTAATTGAGGTTAAATTTTAAAGAAGGATGGAGGTAAAATTATTCCATCAAAAATGGGTAAAATAACTTAAAGGTTTTATTGCTAGAGTTTAGAATATCAAGCGTACTTGCTCTTAAACCTTTGAAAGATACTGATTAATAAAAATATTCTAAAGCTAATTTTCCCATTAATTCTCACAAAACAGCCAAACCTATTAAAAAAATTAACTGTTCTGTAGATTGAGACATAAAGACACTACTCTAGAAATAACCTTATAATTTACTTAATACAAGAAAAGCTGTACTTACAACAAGGAGCAGATTGAACTGGTGGTCCAAGTTGTGGAAAGGTCATAAGAACAGAAACCTCTGGTAGGTCATGTTGCTTTATAGTATGTTCAGTAGTTTGGTCAGCCCAAACCACCACTTTTTTCCTCTCTACCAAATGTTCAATTTCTTTGAAGTCAGACTCAAAAGCAGCATTTGAAAGGCCAGCTTCTTTTAATGCACAATATTGTTTTCTTAGGGCTGGAAGTAAAGCATTCAATACTCTATATAAAGAAGGTGACAAGGAAAGAGAGATAAATATTACATTTTAAATATATTGTTATAGTTCTTCATAACATCCAAAGTATTAGCAGATCATTAGAATGACACCCTGTACATGTTTTCCTTTAGAATGCCTCAACATATTCTCACTGCAGTTAGTATAGAGTGAAAGAATCCTGGATGGGAATTATAAGCATCAGGTCATATTCTCAGCTAGTCTTCACTTGACTCCATCTGATCTTGGATAATAACACAAACTGAGGTTTCTCCTCTATAACTTGGGGTACAACTAGACAGTCACTACTTACACCAGGAGATTATTGTGAGAACTAAATGAGTTAAATACATATAAAAGATTTTTGCAAAGCGTAATGTGATTTATAAAACAAAAATACTGTTGTTACTAAGTACCATAGGATTAAAATGAAAAAATATACTCTTCAATGATGAGATTCATTTTAGGTATGTAACATTTCAAAGGAATCATACTTAACTTTCCTTCAGGAAAGTTTAGCTCTTCATGAGCTAAAGCAATGGTTTTCAAAGCCTTCAAAGGGGTTCCAAGTAGAAGAGCTGTGGACAAGGATGGTGGGTAAAGGGAATCGATGGGACACTGGTTTCTTGGCTCTGATTCAAAATCTTCTCTATTGCTATCAATCGGAGCAGTACCAAAGGTATCATTTTATGTATTAGACCTCCATGTAAATGTTCACTGAAGAAATGCCACAGCTAAACAGTTATAAATTTATACACTCAATCAATGGTTCCTAACTTTTATATCAAGGAAGATGTCAAACAACTTGAGTGACCTTGAAATGCTTCAGTCTTGGTTGTTTCAGCTGACTCATAACATCCAGGAAAATAGAATCATTTCAAGTATGGGTAGGGCAGTGGGAAAAGGACAGGCATTAATTTTCTCAAGCAAGGAAGGAAGGAAGCAAGGAAATAATTGCTTTATTATCCCAGTCTTAAATATTTAGATAGTAGTACAAATAAATAGTCTGTGACTTTTTGCTGAGGGTGGGGAGTACTCCATTTAAGCCAAGGAGGCAACAACTATAGGGAAAAGTTATTAAGCATAAAGTCAATTTATTTTATTTATTTTTTAAGACTTTATTTTTATTTATTTGACAGAGAGAGAAATAGCCAGCGAGAGAGGGAACACAAGCAGGGGGAGTGGGAGCGGGAGAAGCAGGCTTCCCGCGGAGCAGAGAGCCCTACGTGGGGCTGGATCCCAGGACCCTGGGATCATGACCTGAGCCAAAGGCAGACGCTTAACAACTGAGCCACCCAGGCGCCCCAAGCATAAAGTAAATTAAAAAAAAAAGATTATTTATTGAGCACCTATACTAATCAGGTGCTGTGCAGAGAAGAGATAACAAAAAAGTTTTAACAAAGAACTTTTCTGTCTTTCTAGAAGTCTGGATCTTCCCAAGGCTTACTCTACTTTTCTTCATACTTCATAGGTATGAAATGATATCTCATTGTTTTGATTTGCATTATCCTGATTAGTGATGTTAAGTACCTTGTTATGTACCTGTTGGCTATCTGTATATCTTCTTTGGAAAAATGTTTAGATCTTCTGCCCATTCCTAATCAGATTGTTTCTTTTTTTTGCTATTGAGTTGTATGTTCTTTATATATAAATTTTGGATATTAACCCCTTAGCAGAGATGATTTGCAAATATTTTGTGTCATTTGGAAAGTTGCCTTTTCACTTTGTTGATGGTTTCCTTTGCTGTGCAGAAGCTTTTTAGTTTGATGTTAATTTCACTTATGTTTGCTTTTGTTTCATTTGCTTTTGGTGTTAAATCCAAAATATCTCCATGTCTGATGTCAAAGAACTCATCGTCTATGTTTTCTTCTAGGAGTTTTATGGTTTCAGGTCTTACATTCAAGTCTTTAATTCATTTTGAGTTAAGTTTTATGTATGGCATAAGAAGTGGTCCAGTTTCATTCCTTTGCATGTAGCTGTCCAGTTTTCCCAGTATCATTTATTGAAGAGATTGTCCTTTCCCCATTGTATATTCTTGGCTCCTCTGTCATAAATTAATTGACCATATATGTGTGGGTTTATTTCTGGGCTCTCTACTCTGTTCTATTAATCTATGTGCCTTTTTTTTTTTTTTAATAACAGGGCAGTTTCTTTTTTTAAGAGTTTTTATTTAAATTCTAGTCAGTCAATCTACAGAGTACTATGTGCTTATGTTTAAGAATACCATACTGTTCTGATTGCTATAGCTTTGTAATATAGTTTGAAGGAAATAAATCAGACAGGAATTGTGATACCTCCAACTTTGTTCTTCTTTCTCGAGATTGCTTTGGTTATTGTGTCTTCTGCAGTGCTATACAAATTTTAGAATTTTTGTTCTATTTCTGTGAAAAATGCCATTGGAATTTTGATTGATACTCTACTAAATCCATAGATTGCTTTGGACCATATGGACATTTGGACATTAATTCTTCCAATCCATGAGCATAGAATATCTTTCCATTTATTTGTGTCTTCTTCAATTTCTTTCATCAATTTCTTATAGCTTTCAGTGTAGAGGTCTTTCACTTCCTTGGTTAAATTTATTCCTAGGTATTTTATTATTTTTGATGCAACTGTCAATGGGATTATTTTCTTAATTTTTCTGATAGTTTGTTATCAGTATATAGAAATGCAAGAGATTTCTATATATTGATTTTATATCCTGTGACTTTACTGAATTCATCAGTTCTAATAGTTTTTGGTGGTCTTTAGGGTTTTCTATATATATTGTCATGTCATCTGTAAATAGTAAGTTCTAGTTTTTGTTTCCAATCCTGGATGCCTTTCCTTTCTTTTTCATGTCTAATTGCTTTGGCTAGGACTTTTTTGGTCTTGTTTATTAGATTCTACATAGAAGTGAAATCCATATTTTATGTTTTTGATGACACATTTTACATCTTTTTATCTTGCATATCCATTAATTATTATAGTTAGAGTTATTTTTACTACTTTTTCTTTTAAATTTCGTATTAGCTTTACAAGTAATTCATCTTCTACCTTTACCATATATTCACTTTTACCAGTGAGATTTATACCTTCATGTTTTCTTATTACTAATTAGCACCTTTTCTTTTCAGCTTAAAGACGTCTCTTCAACATTTCTTGTAAGGTTAGTTTCATGAGCTCCTTTAGCTTTTGCTTGTCTGGAAAATTCTTCATCTCTTCCCCTCAATTCTGAATAAGTGTGCTGGGTAGAGTTTTCTTGGTTAGAAATTTTTTTCTTTCAGCACTTTAAAGGTATATTATATCACTTTTTGCCACTGCTATACAAGGTCAGGCTCTGATAGTTCATCACCTTCATTATTTTTTTAATGTCATTTAATTTTTTCAAAATCTTTTAAAGAAAGTATTATAATCTACTTTAACATTTAAGAAAACTAAGGCTTAGTGAGGTTAAATAATTTATGCAAGTCATATTGCTAATATAAAATAGAATTCAAGGCCAACTCCATACTCTTTCTACTATGCTATATTGTCTCTGTTTATAATGTTTTGGTTGAGCAATTTGCTAAATCAGTAAGAGTTAGTCAGAATCTTTTTGCCCATTTAAAACTAAAATTTACCTTAAATGTATCAATCTATTTGTCTGATATAGTAAATAGAGTATGGGTGAAATTAATTAATGGGTTTCCTTGATACTTTAACTCTTGCCAGTGGTTTGAGTGCTAGTAAATGAATATTCATGGTCTGTTCTAGGTAGAGATTTAGAAAGTATAAGGAGATCAGGTTGAGCTTCTAACCACAGAAGAATATCTCCCTAAAGTTTTTCCTTTCCTTTTCACTCTTTTTAAAATAACTATCCTAATGTGATTTCCTTTACATCAGAAGTATGGAAAATTAATTTCTAGTTATTTGAGAATACCAGAACTGCAGCAGAATTTTATACTAGCAGAAAACCCTTAGAGAAATAAATTTTTCATTTTTACAGAGCATGAAAGCAACACCTAAAGAGTTGACTGACATATCCAAGGTAACAAAAATAAAGACTGTTATACTTTTTTTACTATTATGTTCCAAAAGATGTTACTACTGAGTTAGTAGAGCATGAAAGAGCTACTATAGCATCACATAAAAATTGGGACAGTTGAGGTTAAAAAATATACACTTTAACTTCATTTCAATGACAAAAATCATTCTGGAATTACAAATACTTTAAAAACTGCCCACTTAAAAATTCAGCTGGTATTAAAAGTAATTGCTTCTAAAATAAATTTTTATAGAAAAATGTTTTCAAAACTATAAAGCACTAAAAATATTAGTTGGAGGAGAACCACATATTTTATACTTTCTCAAAGTTTTCTAATTCTGCATACTTTCTGATGCTGGCAAACACTTAAAAATAATGTACCCTATATCAAATAAAACTCAATTTTCTGGCAGTGGAAAACAACTTCTACGTTTCAGGTTCCTTAGGTCTAAAGTGCTAAAATTTATAGAATAGACAAATCCATGTACTTACGCCTCAGTTTGCCTGTGTTGTTGTTCTTGAAGACAAGCTAGATCCATCATATGTTTAATTTGTGCTTTCAAATCTTTATTCTGGAGGTGCAAATGGTGACAATGAAGATCTTTATTGAGTTCCTGGGGAAAACAATGCAAACTATACTTCAGATTCCATTAAGAATGTTAAAATTAAATAAATTTCAATAAAACTTATTTTATATTGGTGCTAATAGTTTTAATTTTTTATATACAAGATGATAATATTTAGGAATGATTTGAAAAATAAACATCCTGGTATAAGTGGTCTATAACTTACGAGCAAGTTTTTTTTTTTTTTAATATTTTATTTATTTGAGAAAATAGCGAGAATGAGAGAGAGAGAGAGAGAGAGTGCACATGAGAGGGGGGAGGGTCAGAGGGAGAAGCAGACTTCCTGCTGAGCAGGGAGCCTGATGCAGGGCTTGATCCTGGGACTCCAGAATCATGACCTGAGCCGAAGGGGGTCGCTTAACCAACTGAGCCACCGAGATGCCCAGAGCAAGGTAAGTTTTAAGTTTCTCAGAAACTAAGTATTAGGAACTCAGAACAAATTTTATTATGATGACAGTTTCTTGGGTCTATCTAACTTTTTTTTTTTTTTTTAAAGATTTTATTTATTTATTTGAGACAGAGAGAATGAGAGAGAGAGAGCACATGAGAGGGGGGAGGGTCAGAGGGAGAAGCAGGCTCCCTGCCGAGCAGGGAGCCTGATGCGGGACTCGATCCCGGGACTCCAGGATCATGACCTGAGCCGAAAGCAGTCGCTTAACCAACTGAGCCACCCAGGCGCCCAGGTCTATCTAACTTCTTGATAATGTTGTGAAAATATGAATATGACCAGTTTTTGCTTAAATGCCACTTCTTCAGGGCTTTCCCTGAGCATTATATTTAAAGATGGATACCCTCCACCCCCAATAGTCTCTGCCATAGCATCGATCAGTAACAATTTAATTCATCTATCTGTTTATAGTTTCTCTGTCTGTGCTCAGAATGTAAGGTTCACAACCAGGACAGGGGGTGTGTCAAACTATTTCAGTGTTATAGCCCCTGTATTCAGTGTCTAGAGTTGCATGTAATAAAAATTTCTTGCCTTCACCCAATCTGGTATAAGCTTCATCTTAGAGCAAAAGTGTGAAAAGTCTTTTGTAGGTTCCCATTTTCCTAAACCTCATGTTGTTAGCTGCAAGTGTTCTCTAATCTACCCCCTAAAATTATTTATCTTTCTTTAAACCTACTAAACCTTAAGTAGGAAAATGTCAGCTAAGGGGTTATACTAAAGTGTGAAAGGGATAATCCAATAGCATTCTCAGAACCCTTAACTAGGAAAATTTTGGTCAATGTGATAAAAGGAAATGAAATCTTTTGGACATTTGAGGGGCTGAGACAGAAATCCCATAAGCAGGAGAGGGCTATGCCAAGAAACTTCCTCTTGGGGACAATTCCATTTTAGCTTTTCAATACTCCTTCCCAAACTGCAGTTGGCCAATGATTCTCTAAAAGCTTAAAATTGTTTTTTCTTCTTTTTTTCAATACTTTCTATGCCAATGGTAGGCACTATGACTGGGAAACAATGTCATTCGATGTATCTGAGATATAGTAAAGTTGGGGGTTGTTTCTTCACATGATTTATGATTATATTTCACCCTTTAGGGAGTCAGGATGGTATGATTAGAGCACTGGTCTGAGTCAGGTGGTCTTAGAAATGCTCTCAGCCAGGACACAAATGCTACCTTAAGCTAAAAATATAGTCTTTATGGAGATCAGTTTACTTGACTAAAATTTAAGAGCTTTACTAGATGATCTCTTTAGTCTTTTCCAGCTATAAAATGCAATGATCCTAATGGTCTGAACCTATTTGCCAAATATTACATCTTTTCTCTTAAAAAACAAAACAAAACAAAATGCTTCTTTAAATATTTCCCCTGATAATTTTATTCTTTTATCTTCTTGAATTACTTGTCTCTTAAAAAGACAAGCCTTGATTGTGTAATTTATATTAGTCAACAATAGGCCTTGGCTAGCTTGTCATCTTTGGAAATCCAAGTTTACAATTTGAGTCTTTTCTTGTCTTGATACACTAATTATGGAATCTGATTGGAAGAACATGGTCTATTCTGAGAACTACAAGTAGGTTAGTAATGGCTAACGTGAAAATATAATGAGAGATTATATATAAAACTTGAGAGGTACCCAGGCCTGGGAAATCATAACAGAGTTTATATTAAGGAGAAGGCACTGAAGAGTGATATGCTCAGAGTTACTTTTTAGAAAGCTCATTTTCATTATAGTGGAATTTGAATGGAAGCAAAAAGACCAAATGTACGGTCCAATAATGGGGGGTAGGAGTCTGAATAAGGGTAGTGGCAGTGGGAGACAGAAAGAAGTGAATAGATTTGAGAAGTTAAGGGGTAGATAATGCAGAAAAGGTATAGAGAAAAGAGCACCAATTTGAAAGTGACAGTACTGGGTTTGTGTCCAGAGTTATAAGACTGTAGGTAAGTCCTTTTGCGAAGTTTTGTCTCTGTTTGCTTATATCAGCTGTGAAAATATCCATGGAAAAAAGAATTGAAAGTGAAATTAGGGTGGTAGGAATGGAAACAGTTTTAATTTTATTGTTTTTTCAAATTACTTGGGATGATATTCATTAAAAAAGTAAGGACTTAAAAATAAATTCTAGGTTCACAGTCAGGTGTGAAAAAGTTTTCCTTAAGGGAGTTATAGAAGACAGATTGCTAGAAAAATTAAATCTGACCACATTGAAAAAAATGTAAATTTATTGAAAATAACCCAAACAATATTAATTTATAAACCCAAACTTTATAAATGCTACTAAGTAGACAAAGAGGCAAAAACAAATTACCAATTATAATACTAATATTAATACTAAAAGGAATACTATAACACTTTTTAAATTGGGATCTTAAGGTAAATATGGGAATACAAAGGCAAAGTAGTAAATTTCTACAAATGATTATTTTTTTGGCCTCTTTAATGCTAAATAAGTTAAGTACTTCTGTAATTGGGATTGGGTTATAAGTTAGAATTTTGATTATACAAATATATTATAAGTATATTCTAAGTAAAGCTAGTGAGAAGTAAAAATACTCTAGTAATAACATTTTAAACTAGAAATACATGTACTAAAGTTTTAAGATAATGTACTAATGCCACTTGAACTATATACCTAAAAATGGTTAAAATGTTAGTTTGTTATATTTCACCAAATGCAAAGAATTTTTTAGACCCATCATGAGAAAGATTTTGCTCTATCATGGCAAAAGTAATAGTAATAAAGAGAACTAAGTAAAGAAATAAATAAAGACTCTTACTAGTTACTTTAAACTAAGAAAAATAATAAGTTACTGCCTATGTTCTCCTCTAGGATTTTGATGGATTCCTGTCTCACATTGAGGTCTTTCATCCATTTTGAGTTTATCTTTGTGTATGGTATTAGAGAATGGTAAAGTTTCATTCTTCTGTAGGTAGCTGCCCAATTTTCCCAGCACCATTTATTGAAGAGACTGTCTTTTTTCCATTGCATATTTTTTCCTGCTTTGTTGAAGATTATTTGACCACAGAGTTGAGGGTCCATATCTGGGCTCTCTATTCTGTTCCATTGGTCTATATGTCTGTTTTTGTGCCAGTACCATGTGGTGGAAAGAGCCAAGATGCCCTTCAACAGACGAATGGATAAAGAAGATGTGGTCCATATATACAATGGAATATTATTCAGCCATCAGAAAGGATGAATACCCAACTTTTGCATCAACATGGATGGGACTGGAGGAGATTATGCTAAGTGAAATAAGTCAAGCAGAGAAAGTCAATTATCATATGGTTTCACTTATTTGTGGAACATAAGGAATAGCATGGAGGACATTAGGAGAAAGGGAAAAATGAAGGGGGGGAATCGGAGGGGGAGATGAACCATGAGAGACTGGACTCCTAGAAACAAATGAGGGTTTTAGAGGGGAGGCGGGTAGGGGGATGGGTTAGCCTGGTAATGGGTATTAAGGAGGGCACGAATCGCATGGAGCACTGGGTGTTACACACAAACAAAGAATCATGGAACACTACATCAAAAACTAATGATGTACTGTATGGTGACTAACATAACATTATAAAATTAAATTAAAAAAATAATAAAATAAATAATAAATAAATAAAAAAGGTAAAAAAATTTAACTCTAACCAAAATACTTGTCATTTTGACAACGATAGTCTTAAAAATGAGACTGCTTTAGGAGTGCCTGGGTGGCTCAGTCGTTAAGCATCTGCCTTTGACTTAGGTCATGATCCCAGGGTCCTGGGATCGAGACCTGAATCGGGCTCCCTGCTCGGCCAGTAGCCTGCTTCTCCCTCTCCCACTCCCCCCTGCTTGTGTTCCCTCTCTAGCTGTCTCTCTCTCTGTGTCAAATAAATTAATAAAATCTTTAAAAAAAGAGACTGCTTTAGATATACGTCATCTCTAACAAATAAGTAAAACATATATAAGTGAAACAAAACCAAAAACTACCATAAACATTCAACACCTGTTGCCTTTCCAAGAGAACAGGCTCTTGTGCAGTGAATGAGAAACACTTATGTGACCAGAACTATCAGCTGTTTTCTCCGAAAACTTTTCACTCAGAACGTGGCTTGGGTATTCTGATAGGTGTTCTGATGGCAGTTGTTGCATTCTAGGACGAGCCTTTACAGCTTTAAACCTAGATAATCTCTAGTACAGTTCATTGATTGTCTTTTTGCCTTACTACTTTTAAGTTATGTAAATATGTCTATTCTGTCATCTTAACATGAATACAGCATTTTAAGAAAAGTGTTCTTTAGCTTTCTTCTAGAGTATTCTTAATGTACAAATGGAAAAATGACTTTTAAAAAAAGCAAAATTATATAAATGTGACTCCCAACCTCCCGTCTCCTAGCTTTTTGATCAGATTCTCAAAGGCATCTATGACCCAAAATGGTCAGAATCACTGTTCTGGAGGAAAAAGATAAAATGTATTTTGTAATGCAGCTAACTCTGTTGTGTTCCTTTTGTATACACCTTTCTTTGGCTACTGACATCCATGTTACAGATACTTAGCATATTATTAGACTATTATTTTTCGACCATCTATTATGTGTTATGTGGTGGGAGGCCTTTGCATATAGCATTTCATTTAAATATATTTTGAAGATAAGAAATTAAGAAGACAACAAAGTTAAACAACTTGTCCAAAGTCATACAACTAGAGTTGGTATTCAACACAAATATTAAATAATAGAATGACTAACCACTCCAACTCCAAAGTCTATTCTTTTCTCAATATTTACATTCTCTCTGTAGGGAATATTCTAAAGTGCTTTATCAATTAAATTTTACTATAAAATATTATTAAATTATGCTTTGTACTATATTTAATATGTAATCTACTGACTAACTGACTGGAATGCTTTCAGAAAGCTATTTTGAAGAGTTCTAGAATTACTAAGGTGTAGATTAAGTTGTTGGCTCACCCTCAATAAATCTTTACACTAAAGAATTATTCAATCTTCATTTGTCTTTGGTTTTCTTCTTAGGAAACAGGGTATCTGCTGCTTGCTGCTCATCACTCCTTTCACTACCTTGACTGTCATCATTGACTGCTCCTGCTAGTCTTCTCCCTCCCTAGTCTGAGCTTTAACACTAAAAGGATGGCCATTTATAGCAATTGCTAGCCAACCAGAGAATTCATTTCCCTAGTCATGATGCACTGGATAATAATTTTTCAATTACAAAAAAAAAAATGTTATCTTTGAATATTAACCATTACAACCTGCATTCATTTGCTACTGAATATATTATACTTATTTTACCTGTATTGACAATCAGTCTAGTGCTTTTTTGAAATTTGAAACTTCCAGAGGACTAGATACCAATTAGCTAATACACAATACTGAAATTCAGAAAAGCATCATCAAAGACTAAGACACTCCTCTTTTTAAAAAAAAGAGTGCAATGAAGTTATTCTTTTAAAAAGTAATTGGTATTTGGATCAAAATTAGTTACTTTGTAGCAGGTGTCTACTTACTGCTTATGCCATATTCATTTTCCCTTCCTTTCTTATTAAGAAAACTCTAATTGTTCAGGGTCATAATGTATCCAGCAAAAACGTTCACCTTTCCATATTCCCTTGTAGCTAGGGATAGCCATTTGACAATTCTAGCCAATAAGATATGTCTGCTAGGAACTTCTGGAAAAGCTTTTCCTCTCCCAAGACAGATATACCTCCCCACTTTCTTTCTCTCTTCTTCTTCTGGCCTAAGTGTGAACTTGAGACTAAAGATGGAATAATGATATGGTAACTATGAAATGACAAGTATTAACAATGACACTGATGACATTTTGGAGGTACTATATTAGGAATAAACTTCATATTCTCAAGACTTATTGTTAAGGGAGCAAAAAATAGCCCGGACTGGTAAAGGCAATAAAGTCATATTTCTGTAACCATGTGGATAAACACATTTCTTAACCACCATTACCCATCACTACTCTTCATATCTTTTGCCATTCTAGGTGGAATACCTTCAGTTTAGTACCTATATGCACACACACACACACAACTTTCAAATCAGCTTTTGTTAGCTATGATACAAGTAAGGGTGACCACGTTTAAAACTATTTTTCCACAAAACCTCAAGTATTAAAACAAACTGAAATTACCTAAATGATGAATCCTCAAGTACAGTTTGATTACTTTATTCTAACTTAAGAGCTATCTCATCAAAAGATGTAATCGCTTAAGAATAACGTAAAAGAACTTTACTCTTCAGAAAGTACAGAAAAGGCAAATTTATTGCATAAGTACGGAGGAGAAGGTAAAATGAGTAAAGGTAAATGGTAAAATAAGTCAGCTAAATCTCAGAGAGATGGAACAATAGTTGTCTTATGAGAGATATATACCCAATGACAAAGACAATGGGTTTAAAGAGCTCAGTTCTTACAAATGAATCTGAATAAACACATTCCTACCTTTGGAATATGACCATTTTGACCTAAGAGTTCCATTTCAGTCTTTACACGATGAAGCCAATTAGTATTCTCATCAAATTGCTTTAATTCCTCCTCTCTTTTCTTCTCTAGGTAGCAGCGACGAGTTTTCAACATTGCAAGTCTATGATCTCGTTTGCAAGTGGCCTGAAAAATAATGCATTTAATAGCTTAATTTTTATGATATTTGATGTATGTGATATTAGTAAAGTAGTAAATTTTCTCATAAGGGTGCAACTGTAGTCTATTAAGTTAGGCTATACTTTTGTACTTAAAGCTATTTCCCCTTTGAAATCTCCACAATACTCCTGCTTGCAGGAAAATAGGAAATTGAGCTGTGAGTCATTTTTATAAAATTACACGTTGAGAATTTATGGCTTTAAGAATTACAACAGCCAAACTGAAGACTGTAGCTTTGTGTGTGTATGTGTGTGTGTGCGCACGCACTAAAATACATTCCTTTAAATGCTGCATTTGAAAAGTTCATACAAGGTCTGATAATTCCCATGATTCCTTTACTCAAAATCAAAGCAGATGCAAGTCCTACTCTTTCCTTTCCTCCAACTTGAAAGATGTGAAGAAATAACTCTGCTCTGATTTTGCCTACAATGCCTATAGATAGGCTGGTGCAAGTGTTAGAAAATAGAACTTATATCAGAGTGCTCATAAATATCTGATCTTACCTGATGGTTAGTTCAGGATCCATAATGGGTATTCTGAATATTTTTGGTATTTTATGTAGGCATGAATCTGGCCTTTTGATTTCTTATCCCAACGGTCTTGCACACTATCATGGGAACTGTGAGCTGAACAGCTTGATCTCTTTGGGTTATTTGAAAACAGATACTGAACTAAAAAATCATCAGATATGATGGCTGGACTTGAAATAATCGATCCCCAGATTGGAAAAAAGCACCTGTAGCTGGTTTTGGAAGTAGGGAGTTATATGAAAGAAAAAAAGAGCAGGGACTACCTTGAACTTGGTCAAAGACCTCCTTAAGATAAGTCCTTCTTCCTTACTATATTTTATAAAACATGTATTAAAATTTTGGGGAAAAGCCAGCCATTAAAGAAATTTGCTAAAATGTGAAACAATGAAACTCTTCTCACTACCTCTTTTTGTTTGCTTTAGAAAACGTAATTATTTTTCATTAAAGTGTTATTTACGTTATGCAATGAGCTAATGGTTTTAAAATTAATACATAAATATATTTTTTTTTAAGTTTCAGTTTGAATATTTCGTATAGGAATATTGGTAGTTGGAATTCATATGAATAAAAGCTCGCTTAGGTCCTAAGTATTTTTTTTCAAATAGTAAGGGGTCCTGAGACCTGAAGTGTAGACCCACTACTATAACAGAAGGTAGAATATGTAGCCTCTTGACTTTCTTCTGCTATTCAGGAGGTGTGAAAACTTAGGCAAGTTAATCTCAGTGGATCTTTAGTCACCTCATCTGAAAATGAACATAAAAGTATTGTACCTGCCTGAAGGAAGACCGTTAAATCACATCATCTTTACTTTGCTTTAATATTTATAAATGTTGTAGGAACTCTTAGAAACCAGGGCAGGAAATGCTCTAAGGCTCTCATGGCAGCTAATATTTAATACCAAAAAGTTTTTAACTGAAAACCGCCAAAAGTATGTTTTTGAGTTTTTACTTTTAAATGTCCATCAATGGGTACCTGGTTGGCTCAGCTGGTTAAGTGTCTAACTCTTGATTTCGGCTCAGGTAGTGATCTCACAGTCTTGCTCTGCACTCAGTGTGGAGTGTGTTTGAGATTCTCTCTCTTCCTCTGCCCCTCCCTCCTTCACGTGCACACACTCTCTCTCTCAAAATAGACAGAATCTTTAAAAAAAAAATGTCCATCAAGTGGATCCTTTATGATGGTTCCCTAGGGGGACATTTTCCATCAGGGTATTCCTATTGAATCATTGTTCTGAAATAAATAGCAAATAAGTGTCTGGGGATAAATGCTAAAATATGCATGTTAAATCCTGACATTAAAGCAAATGCTTCCCATTAAGGTTTCAAAAGAGCTTTATATATTTAATTAACAAAATCCCCAGAACATCACAAAACTTCTTGAGTGAGAACAGACAAATAATTCTAAAATTTAGGTGTTACTACTGCTTTGTGCAAAAGGACTGCTAACATAGTAAACTCATTATTTGGCTAAAAATAATTTGCAGATTACCTTTATATGGCCATAAAATTACCCAAGAGCTTCACTTTAATTCTAATCTCAGTCTATCCTCTAGAACCATTTATGTCTGAGTCAATGTTATGAGGTTCTTCTAGCGCTTCTGATAATAAACCACTTCTGGACAGGATCCAAGACAGATATAAAATTCCTTGCCCTAGCAGGCAATTTAGTAAAACTATAGTTTGATACTTTAGCATGTAAAAAAACAAAACGAAAACTGCCACCAACAAAAACACCTCAATCTCTATAGATGTCTTCCTATGTTTTTCAATAATTTAATTACAACCAATACACTTGAGGTTTTATCTCCATTGCTTACCTAGTCTCATAAGAATAGCTATAAGAATTGGAATATATAGATTGAAATGATGAAAAGTAAAAAATCCTAAAAGGCAAGTAGGTCGAAAAAAGGCTATTAAGCAGAATACAGATGCAAACAGAAAAAATTATTTATTTATTTATTTATTTAAAGATTTTATTTATTTATGTATTAGAGGGTGAGAGAGAGAGAAACATCATGAGAGGGGAGAAGGTCAGAGGGAGAAGCAGGCTCGCCGCTGAGCTGGGAACCCGATGCGGGACTTGATCCCAGGACTCCAGGATCATGACCTGAGCCGAAAGCAGTCGCTTAACCAACTGAGCCACCCAGGCGCCCCAGAAAAAATTTTTTAAAAACCCAGCCAAACCCATTCTCCTACTCTGTCTTAATAAGTACTCATATTTTTGGTATGTCAATCAAATCTTATTAAAGTGGTTTTTAAAAAAGGCATTTTCAGTAAGATAAGGCATAATAAATGCATACTCAGTAAGTAAATTACTAATTTTGATAGTATAGTTTAATAGCTACTGATAAACTGGCATCAATGATATATTAATGAATACTTTATGATTAATTTCTTAGCATATCATACTCTGCAATTTCATAGTCTGAGAAAAAACTGAAATGCTAGTTTTTTAAAGCACTGTTTAAAATTTGATGGCTTTCAGGGCGCCTGGGTGGCTCAGTTGGTTAAGCGACTGCCTTCAGCTCAGGTCATGATCCCGGAGTCCTGGGATTGAGTCCCGCATCGGGCTCCCTGCTCAGCAGGGAGCCTGCTTCTCCCTCTGACCCTTCCCCCATCTCATGTGCTCTCTGTCTCTCTCATTCTCTCTGTCTCAAATAAATAAATAAAATTAAAAAAAAAAAAATTTTGATGGCTTTCAGACATTAAAAAAATGTAATATTTTCATATATAATTGTTAACTTACGGGAAGGTAGGTACAGGAGAAACACATTTTGGGGTGGTGGTCTAAGAGGACCAGAAAATTATTTATAAGAGCCAGCTTTTTAATAAGTAATATGCAAATGTATCTTATGTATTACCTGTGTAACTAATTTCAAAAAAGAAATAAAAATAAAATTAAGCTTATCACCAATGAACAACAAAACTGGAGGGAAAAATTATTAAAATGTTTATTTTTCTGCTCTTTGGTGATCTGGAGTTCCATACATCCAGGTTTACATTATTTTTTATCCTGCTTAGATCTCCTGCTTCTTGAAGTTACATCTTATTGACATTTTATTAGTCCTAGAAAATTCTAAGCCTGAAACTTTGCATATTATCCTCTCCCCTTTTGCATTAATATACCTCCTTCAGGATAACTATTAGAAGAATGCATGCAGGTCGCCTGGGTGTCTCAGTCGTTAAGCGTCTGCCTTCAGCTCAGGTCATGATCCCAGGATCCTTGGATCGAGCCCAGCATCTGGCTCCCTGCTCAGTGGGAAGCCTGCTTCTCCCTCTCCCGCTCCCCCTGCTTCTGTTCCCTCTCTAGCTGTCTCTCTGTCAAATAAATAAATAAAATCTTAAAAAAAAAAAAAAAAAGAATGCATGACTTTTCAGTTTGTCCTTCAGGCAATAACATCTTGTTCACATTTGCTATCTTTTTATCCTATATTTGATATGATTTCCTCAGGTCTCCCAATACCGAGAATTAGTCTCTTCAGCTTATCTAACGCACAAAAAAGAATAGAAATAATAGGCTCTGGAATCAACTTGCTTGAGTTCAAATCATAGGTCTGACATGTATGAGCTGTGTGACCCTGAGCAAGATGACTTCTCTGTGCTCAGGTTTCCTCCTCTTAATTATGAGAATAATATTACATCTCTCATAGGGTTTTTTTTTTTTTTAAAGATTTTATTTATTTATTTGACAGAGAGCGACACAGTGAGAGAGGGAACACAAACAGGGGGAGTGGGAAAGGGAGAAGCAGGCTTCCCGCCGAGCAGAGAGCCTGATGCAGGGCTCGATCCCAGGACCCTGGGATCATGAGCTGAGCCGAACGCAGACGTTTAACGACTGAGCCACCCAGGTGCCCCTCTCATAGGGTTTTCTGAGAATTGAGTTAATGCATGTGAAGTATTTAAACACTACCTAGCATTGTACCTATAAAGTGAACTTTTAAATTTCAGTGAATAAATCTTTAATTTCTGGAAGTTTCATTTTTTTTCTTTTTGTATGTTTCGTATGTTTTCCTTTTGTGTGTTTTCAAACACACTAAAGATGTCAAAGAGGAATTCCTTTATCATTAATTCCTTCTTTGACATCTTTAGTCTTTTTTATAATTTTTATCAGATTGCTTAAGTGTTTGAAATTTTGGGAAATCTGTCATTATTTGCCAAATCTGCTGACTTGATTATGGTGGACTGTTTCACCATGTGCTTTTTAAATTTGGACAGTGGGTTCTCATTAGTGATTTGAACTGAGGGTCTGTTTCACTAGGAACTGCCCAGTTCCCCAAAGATTATTGCTGCTCTGATACCATTTTCTATGTTATTTTCTCACTATAAGGGTTTACTAAATAAAACACATGGATTATAAAAATTCAAACCTCAAATCCTTGGAAAGAATATCTATAATGGCAGTCTTTAACATCTTTTTTTTTTCTTTTGAAATTTTTTTAAAGTAGGCTCCCTGCCCAGCATCGTGTGAACTCACGACCCTGAGATCAAGACCTGAGCTGAGATCAAGAGTCAGACACTTAACGAACTGAGCCACCCAGGTGCCCCAATAGTTAGTCTTTAAGTGAGACTTTTTCTTACCCTAGGCATGGTTCCTTATCTTTCTGTGCTGATTGGGAAAATGTTTCTTCATGGTGTACTACCAATACGAAGAGTACAGACCTCTGAGGTTCCCAGTTTTATGTAGGGTCTGCCATTTTTAACGCCCTGTCTCCCTTGGGTCCCTTGCCTAAGAAGTGGTGTACATCAAAGGTATGATATTGGGAGAGGTCTGCGTGTGTGGACGGAGGGAGGGCAGCGTACTACTGCATGAAATAATAAAAATGAGTAAAAGATGGTCTGCCTTTCTCAGCACCATGCAATGGAAATTCTAACAATGTCAGTGATAAAATATTCTTCCCCAGGGGCGCCTGGGTGGCTCAGTCGTTAAGCGTCTGCCTTCGGCTCAGGTCATGATCCCAGGGTTCTGGGATCCTGCTCAGCGGGAAGCCTGCTTCTCCCTCTCCCACTCCCCCTGCTTGTGTTCCTGCTGTCGCTATCTTTCTCTCTGTCAAATAAATAAATAAAATCTTTAAAAAAAAAAAAAAATTCTTTCCTGGAAAAAAAGATCTGCAATTGGTCTAAGTTGTAAATTACTGCCTGTATCTGGGGTTTACGGCTCCCACTGCCCCACCTTTGGTACCCAACAGTGAGGGTGTTAACTTCATGTAAAGTGTTCCATCAACCCTCACAGAAGCAACAATTGCAGTTGAGATTTTGTTTTATTTGGTTTCCTTTTTCTTTCTGACACTTAGGAATTTAATTTTCTGTCTTGCGCACTTAACTATGAATTTAAAACAATGTTTGATACATTTCCTCCAGCATTTCCAGATGTTCATAGTGAATGGGTAATTAAATAACATTATCTATCACATTTATAGAATTAGAAGTCCCCATGTGTTTACATGTGTAAAATTTAATTATAAATACCTTTTCTACTTTGTCTTCAGAACACATCATTTCAATTTGCTTGTGGCATTGTTGTTGATAGAATGATTTAAGTTCATTTTCTTTTAGTAACATTTCCAACTTCAGATATTCTTGCCTAATTTCTTCTCGATTCTGGAACAAGCAGTTCAGAATTTCTTGAAATCTACCAAATATAAAACACATTACAGAATCTGACTAATTTTGTGAAATAAATTTATTTAACAAATAAATGAACAAAAGAATATATATCACTCATAGAATTAGACCCAATGACAAACAGCAAATAGGTTAGTGACTGTTTCCTATTAAATTACAAAAATGTTTGGAAAAGGATATTAACTTCATTTTTACTGTATTCTTTTTCTTCTCCAAGGAAGATCATATTATTAAAAGATATAGGTATTATAAGGTCTATGTAAGTCATAATTATATAACTAATATACTCTATTTTGTCTATGTAATCCAGCTGCTTAGCAGAAATAAAATATTATGTTTGTAGGAAAAGGATGATAATTTGAACCTGTACAATCCCAGTTAAAAGGCCCCCAAAGCAACACAGTACTGTGTGTTGTTTTGATTTTGGCTAACTGTGAAGAAACAAGCAGTGGGTGGCCTAATCATATGGCGCCTCCATGGCCCCCTAGGGAAAGTGAGATAGCCAGTTTTTAGTTTTAGAATTTGTTACAGTGAAAACACACCATACGGTTAGGTACCCCCTACAGCCTGGCTAGGAGTCAGCTGACATTGCCAGGACCCAAAACAACCAAGTTTGCAATGTGGTAAACCTAGAAAAGCCACTCTGGTATCTTTCCTCCAAAGGGCAATGAAGATTTGGAGAATCAAAGTTGAGGGATTTGACTCAATCTCCTCCAGATGCATAAAGACCTCAAGCTCAAAAAAATCTATGCAAGGCCTAAAAGGAACCTGCAATTCTGCATCCTCCAGGGTCAGCAGAACATTGGTCACAGCAATATTCTAATTTTATAAATATATATTTATGTTTTTAAATCACAGATCAGGTCTGACCTACAGTAATAGTATGAACAGTCATATACAAAGCTCTCAAAGAAAAATTAACTGTGAAGCCTTTAAAATAAAACTGTAACAAATTATATGCATTTAAAAATAAATGTTCTTCAGCCAAAATTTTAGATATATTTGTAAGGATCTGTGGTAAAGACACTGCCAATTTACGTCAGTAGTTCTTAATAAAACTCTATTGGGAATGACTATAAACCACAATACATCGACTTGACTGCAGTTTTGTCAAACTGATAAATATTTCATAGGAAGTATGTATGGACATTGCAATTTCATTGTATTATATTACAACACACCAATGCCAGTAAATGAATTGATAAGTTATCTTTAGGTTATTCTCAAAGATAATTTCTTAGTTTTTTTTAAAACATTTTATCTAAGGATAGAGTTAAATATTTGTCAATTTTGTAATTTTGTGCTCCAGACTTATTTTAGTTGGTGGGGTTTACCGATTAGGATGGAAGAAAAGGAAGTATCAAAGGTTTCTAGAGATCTCCATAAAAAAAAAAACCAAAAAAACTATCATTTTAAAACAGTAAAGAGTCCTAAGGGATTGACTAATAACTATTTTCTAGTCATTTAAAACATTCAACTAACTAGTAATAAAAATCTTTGCCTATGATTTTAGGTGATACATGATGATTATTAAATTCTACACAATTTTCTTGATACAGTCACAAGTGAAGTTGTATAATTACTTTGTATAAAGAACAATTGTACTTTCTTTTTATGATTTCTTCTTGGATATTATCATTCCTTCTTTTTTTTAAATTTTTTTAAAAGATTTTACTTGTTTATTTGACAGAGAGAGAGTACAAGAAGGCAGAGGAAGAGGCAAAGGGAGAGGGAGAAGCAGGCTTCCCGCTGAGGGAGCCTGATGCGGGGCTCGATGGAGGAAAAATGACAAAAGCTCTGGGGTATATAATCTGATATTTACAGCTTCTTTATAATATACAAGGAAATTATGCTAAATAATACGTTGCACAAATTAAAACCCTAAAGTTTTTACTGTTTTATTTCCTAGCTCAGGCCATCTCCCTCTTAAATCATTTTCTCAGAAGGAAAGGTTCCATGACTTGAAGCCATCAACTGCAGAAAAGTCTACTAAGGTTTTAACTGGTAACTAGATCTGGTTAAATAGCGCTGAACAATCCCATGCAAGCAGTAAGTCCATGTTTGAGCAGCTGGTGACTTCTTTAATTTTCTTTAAATTTGTTTTTAAACTTACATCAACAAAAGAATATCTGGTTGCACGTGGGCCAATCCCACATTTGACTAACAAAATGAAACCTACAGCCACTTTGGAAAACAGTGTGGAGGTTCCTCAAAAAATTAAAAATAGAGCTACCCTATGACCCAGCAATTGGTTATTTACTGGTTATTTACCCCAAAAACACAGATGTAGTGAAAAGAAGGGACATATGCACCCCAATGTTCATAGCAGCAATGTCCACAATAGCCAAACTGTGGAAAGAGCCGAGATGCCCTTCAACAGATAAAGAAGATGTGGTCCATATATACAATGGAATATTACTCAGCCATCAGAAGGGATGAATACCCAACTTTTACATCAACATGGATGGGACTGGAGGAGATTATGCTAAGTGAAACAAGTCAAGCAGAGAAAGTCAATTATCATATGGCTTCACTTATTTGTGAAACATAAAGAATAGCATGGAGGACATTAGGAGAAGGAAGAGAAAAATGAAGGGGGGGGATCGGAGGGAGAGATGAACCATGAGAGACTGTGGACTCTGAGAAACAAACAGGGTTTTAAAGGGGAGGGGGGAGGGGGGATTGGTTAGCCCGGTGATGGGTATTAAGGAGGGCACGTACTGCATGGAGCACCGGGTGTTATACGAAAACAATGGATCATGGATCACTACATCAAAAACTAATGATGTATTATATGGTGACTAACATAACATAATAAAATTAAAAAAAAAAATAAAACCTAACAACAACTAATAATATGTCAGTTAAAAGCTCTTTTTGATAAGTTAAACTGTGTAACAAGGAATGACTTTCACTTCATTTATTTTTCAAAAGTCACTGTAAGTGCCTGGGTGGCTCAGTCGGTTAAGCGACTGCCTTCGGCTCAGGTCATGATCCCAGGGTCCTGGGATCGAGCCCTGCATCGGGCTCCCTGCTCATCAGGAAGCCTGCTTCTCCCTCTGCTTCTGCTGCTCCCCCTGTTTGTGCGCTCTGCCGCTCACTCTCTCTCTCTCAAATAAATAAATAAAATCTTTAAAAAAAAAAAAAAGTCACTGTAAGATTGGTGGGATATAACAAAAAGCATCATAAATGTAACAATTTTATTTTGACAGCGGGTTGTTGGAGGGATTAACAAGAAAATAACCTAAATATTTTAGAAAATTTCCAGCATAAACAGAGCTCTGGTACTATAACAATATATAGGCCAACTTTATGCTATATGAAAAACTGATTGTCATTGATAGAAATAACTGTTTAATTACCTCTTTAAGATATTTGTAAAATAGCACAGTATGGAAGAAAAAGATTAATTTTTGAAAGAGATGATTTATAGTTCTTGCCTTATCTTTGAGAAAACAATATCCCACTTCAAATTTCAAAGGATTGTTGGAGTGATCAGATTAATATGGGCATAAAAATCATCAAAGACTATAAAGCCATCTACAAAACTAAAGCATTATTATCAGAAGTATTAATTACTTAGCATTTGGGGTCAACTGAGTCAAAAAATATTTTTTTCAAATCAAGAATATTTTATGTAAACTTCAATATACAAATCCAAATTTAAAAAAGGTGTTGTATCTGAAACTAGGTTGAAAGTCACCATTCACTAGTCTTCCTTATGTATATCAAGACACCGCTATAAACTCTAGAGTTCCAAAACGGTGTGAATAATCATTGGTTTAAGTTGTGATTAGTTTTTCATACTGGTGATAACAGAACATTGGCTCTGGAGAATATAAAATAAGTTTAACTTCACTGAATTTTAATCAAGTTTGGACAGATTCCTTTATTACAAGACCTCTCAGAGCCTTTAATAAACTGATGTACTTTGGAAAACACCTAGATTCCTTAAATAAGAAGTAATTTCCAAATTCATTTGATCCAGGAATTTCTTATTGCCTTCTTAGAACTACTCAAGATTCACAGCTTTTGAACTAGTACTCCATTGGGACAATTTGGAAAATTATCTGAACTGCTTAGGGGAAAAGTCCTTGTGAATATTGTATTAACAACTTTCTTTTTTAAAAATTTACCTGTTAAAGCAAAGCCGGCGGCATCACAATTCCGGACTTCCAGCTCTATTACAAAGCTGTCATCATCAAGACAGCATGGTACTGGCACAAAAACAGACACATAGATCAATGGAACAGAATAGAGAGCCCAGAAATGGACCCTCAACTCTATGGTCAACTCATCTTTGACAAAGCAGGAAAGAATGTCCAATGGAAAAAAGACAGTCTCTTCAACAAATGGTGTTGGGAAAATTGGATAGCCACATGCAGAAGAATGAAACTGGACCATTTCCTTACACCACACACAAAAATAGACTCCAAATGGTTGAAAGACCTCAATGTGAGACAGGAGTCCATCCAAATCCTAAAGGAGAACACAGGCAGCAACCTCTTCGACCTCAGCCGAAGCCAATTCTTCCTAGAAACATCGCCAAAGGCAAGGGAAGCAAGGGCAAAAATGAACTATTGGGACTTCATCAAGATAAAAAGCTTTTGCAAAGCAAAGGAAACAGTCAACAAAACCAAAAGACAACCGACAGAATGGGAGAAGATATTTGCAAATGACATATCAGATAAAGGGCTAGTATCCAAAATCTATAAAGAACTCATCAAACTCAACACCCAAAGAACAAAGAATCCAATCAAGAAATGGGCAGAAGATACGAACAGACATTTTTCCAAAGAAGACATCCAAACGGCCAACAGACACATGAAAAAGTGCTCAATATCACTCGGCATCAGGGAAATCCAAATCAAAACCTCCATGAGATACCACCTCACACCAGTCAGAATGGCTAAAATTAACAAGTCAGGAAACGACAGATGTTGGCGGGGATGCGGAGAAAGGGGAACCCTCCTACACTGTTGGTGGGAATG